>NC_046976.1:15055884-15355884 GCF_009769545.1 Cyclopterus lumpus | reverse complement strand
ACCATTACAATGACCTTGTTCACAAAGGAATGTTAATTCCAATGGATAAATTCCACCTCAGTCCTAGACACTACTAACATGTCATTACTGTACATAGCCCTACTGGGAATGTTTATCCTCTTATAAACACCACAGACACAGGCTCAAACCTCCATTTTATCAATCGGTGCTCTCACAGATTCCATAACTTTAGACCCCTTTGTTTAATTTTCTAGCCTAAATATATCTGACACTCTGCAGATCTTTGGGTAACTAATTATAGTCTGAGGAATCTCCCTTCAAAACAAAGACCCTTTTTCTCGAGCAACAATTTTATCAAGTTTCCGTGATGCTCCAGCTCCTATAGGTCTACACCCATCCTCAGCTGCATGGAGCGAAGACGCCCAGGGGGGGGGGGGGGGGGGGGGGGGGGGGGGGGGGGGGGGGGGGGGAATGGCTTTTTTTGTCCCTGATGACACTGGATTGCAATTACTCTGCCACACAATATTTTACAGTATTAAAGCTAGACCACAGCAGAAAGTGGTACAGCTAAATTAATCTGTGCAACATATTTGGTTTTTGTGTGATGCAGTGACTGTAGCCGAGTGGTGTGCTAGATTCTCTCTACTGTTGTTGTTTACAGAGGGAAAATAAAGCTTTCGGGACAATAAGTTCACACTAAGATGTACTGTACCGTCGACTTCAGTCTCATAACTGTGTGCAAACTGTTCCTCTCTTGTGGAGCACTGAATACAACCAAATGCAGTGATCCACGATAGCTTCCTCCAAGGCCAGCACTTGCTATATTGGTCAATGGCATAAATTTGAGGCTCAAAGTTTACCAAAGTTGAACTCAAGAAGAAAATATTTGGATTTACTGTGTCCTCGCAAGATAATTTTATTCTGAAATCACAGCAATAACTGCCACTTAACGCACAAAACGCCATAAAAACAAACTGTCTGCTCTTGTGTCTGTGAATCCATCAACAGACTTTGATGGGTTCTGGGAGAAAGCTTTTTTCCTTTTTGTTGATTCTGTTCAGATGCGGCTTCTGTACTTTTCCTAAACTCTTTTACAATTCATGGAAATGTTTCTAAAAATGTTATCCCTAAAAGATTGTAATACCAACCTTCAAGCTCCCAAAGTGTCACAGCTCTTCAATCCCCCTGTCAATTGAAAATAAATCCATTTCTGAGCCACATCTTGATTAACTGAGTGCATCCCCCATTTAATATTGTTGATTGATGCTAAGACAACTGCAAAAACAGCTTTCACATGCATGATTTCCACATGATTTCCAGTCCAGTTTTATCCTCCAGACACCACCTCAGTTTTTAAGTAAAAAATAATACCCTCATTCCACACACAAGGAAATGTGAGCGAGAGTTACAGATGTCATGTTGAAACCAATCATAACACGTACCAATAAATAACATTTAGCCATGTACACTTACTACGTTTTCGATTGGGATTACAGGCCTGAAATCTTCAGTATATTATATTAGAGGAAGTATTCAGACCATTTACTTGAGTAGAATGTCATATTCTAAAAACATTAAATCTAGCTTTGAAAATGACCCACCCACATAAGTGTGCAGCAGGTCAATTGGAGCTAATTGCAACTGCTTTGTATTATATTTCATAATCTTATTTTATTAGTTTACACTTCACTTGCTCATGTTATGGCTTTGACCAAACATCCCATTTAGGGGGTAACATTTGCAGTGTTTTGTGGCCTAATTTGCAGAGGACTGATGTGAAATTTGTTATTCTGGATAATATCATTATTAGTTAATCTGGTGGAACGTGGTAATGAACCTGTGCGGTGATTGATAACGCTGTTCCGTGTCATTGGGAGCTGTCATAGAGTGATGTTGTCGTGCAAGTTTCTAAAGGCCAGTAATGAGGATTATAATCACGCCGCACACAATCAGTTTTTCAGGATTGCTCGGCATCGGCTTATCTAATGTTTGAGTGAAACCATGATACGGCCGTGTATAATCAGCTACTGTGTCCACAGCGATGAGCTTATTGTTGTCCTGTCTGTTTCCTGCAGGGTGACAGAAGGAAAGTGTAGGCGGCTCTATTATCAGGACAGTGTTTCACCCTTGATACCAAATATAACCTACATTTGTGTTTTTGTTCTGTCACTTTTTCCACCTTTAAATCAGGGTTATGAATTGTTATGTGTTATTCTAGAGATAGAGAGAGAGTCTCTAACAACAGGAATACCACTGAAAGGATGCGTAGCCTCGGTCTACAATTATATACAATAATGTAACACGTCACCATCATTTGGACTGTAATTAACTCCACTCAAATGTATTTTAGTATCCACTGTAATGACAAGCATGCGTCTGTTACATGATGATGAGTGTTAAGTAGATATGCATCTGTTACCATTCTGCAGGAAGGATGGAAATACATGTAACATCATTTTGTTCAGATTTTTATCCACAGCCAGTTCTAGGTGTCGCCAACAGGGGGTGCAAAGTATTTTTAACAAAGTATCTCGTAGGCAGCAACTGTAGTACTACTACTGTATACAAGACAGAACAAATATTGTAGGAGACAGCTGGGCCTGAATAAAACAAAACCACAAACAAGATTTTAGTTTAGATATAATACACACATTTACAAGTACTGAGCTTTAGTACAACTTTGAGGTACTTGAGTATTTTTCTTTTCTGCTACTTTATCTAAGAGGAAATATTGTTCTTTTTACCACACTGCATTGATTTGTCTGCTTTGCAGATGGAGATTTTAAATCAATATAATGTATGCTGTGAAAAAACTGGCAAGTTTGAATGAATGACTTTATTTTAGTCATACAAAGATTTATTCAAAGAAAGATCAAGAACAAACAAAGGAACATGCTAATATAAGAAAATATGCTATTAATTGAAGGTGTTTGCTTCTTCTTCTTCTTAGCTGACCTTCAAAACAGATAGCAGTCAGCCACGGCTATTTAGTTAAACTAGTTACTGTAGAAAGTCATTACAGGTTAAAATTAAAAATGTACGTTTGGACAATTTATTTTTCTCCACAACACACTCACGCTCACTGAACATGCTCACGTTCAGTACGTCTGAAGGTCATGAATGTGTAATGGCCCTTCAAAATGTCAAGTAAGGCCTCTGGCTCCTACAGTAGTGTCTTGACTGCAGACCATGAAGCCTATTTAGCATAGCTATTTATTTCAGTTCTGCTTGTAATAAAGGAAAAAAAACGCTGACTTTACTTTTATTGCGAACGTTACATTTCGAAATGATGGATGTGATTCATGGCTTTTTGTGGAGAGCATGCATAAACTTCTATATCTATTAATTTGTATCAAGTAGTTGAGTGAATTAAGCAGATATTAATCAGCACATTTTCCATCTTATTCATATGGTCAGACGACATTTTTCACACAGGAAATGGGCAGCTAAGAAAAAAGACATGGCGAGAGCTGTACTATAAATCCGCTGACTAATTATAGATTTGAAGACATGGGTGTGGCTAATCACACAGCACATCTATTGTGCAGACTCCATTCACCATGAAATGGTCAGACTATCCAGCATATTTATAGTTTGGCTTTTCAGGGTTCAGTGGGGCAGGTTTCCTCTGTTTGTTCACTGTTTCTCAGTTTATTATGAGCCCGCTCCATGCAACATCTCAGGCTGATTGGCAGATAATTACTTTAAGAGTAAACATACCCACGATGGGATGAATCTGCCTCGTGGAAAAACTCAAGAAAAAGGAGGACATGTGCAATATGTTCAAGAACATAATGTTTCTGTGACTACTATCATATCCGCAGGGAATTATACTGTATCGGTATATAGTCAGGAGCAGGTTTGGGGCTATGATCCTAATCCTTGAAATGTTAATTAATACTGGAAATGTTGTTTTGTTTAAATGGTGTATTCAAAGCTCGGGTCCTGATGGGCCTGTTTTTAACTGTGCGGGGATGAACTCCTTGAATTTTAGTCAAGAGTGTTTCTTAATTGATTTTTTTGTTAATTTTAGCTGAGGATTGATAAGACACTCTGAGGGCGGTGGACATGACTGGAGCACACTGATTGAGTGGCAGCCTTTAAATAGTGCATACAGATCAACACGTCAACACCACTCTGTCTTCATCAGAGTCAACATGGACAAAGACAAAAGGAAATCACAAATATAGTCGACTCACAAACAGAAGTACACTTATCATTGGATAATTAGTTGAGCAGGATTAAGGGAGGCCGTGTCTACAGCCAATGTAATACAAGCACATCAGAGTACAAGTACTGCATCCTTAATAACTGAGAGGAATCACGACTCAGTCACTTCCTATTTTAGGCTCATCTGTGCTCAGAGTATGAATTAAATATATCTTTGTGCAGAGCAGCGAGTTGTTAATGTCACCACCTCAAAGAGAATTGTTTATTTTCCCCCGATTTCTAATGACGCTGCAGTATGTGTTATCATGTGCATAATATTGAGCAATGTCATTCTCCATGTCCAGATCACTGTATGTATTTCCTTTTTGTTCATTATAATTATTCTTGTAATTGTTTGTTTCTGTTTTTTTTTCTGTCAATACCAATGTAAGAAACCTGTTAGGAAGGGCTTCATAGAGTTAAATAGAGGAAAAGTAGCAATCACGTCGTGAAGCTCTTAGAAAATAATATGGCCATGCAAATAAAATGAATTTAGAACTTTTAAAAGACAGATTTGAGGGTGCACTCTGTCTGTCATATAAAGGCTTAACAGGTCAGACAGAACATTGAATGCTGTGTAAGTGACGAATAGCACCTTAAAATGACTTTTTTGGAAACATGTGATAGAAGTTATGTGATATTTGATAGAAAATGCATTGCTGGGGTGGAACAAGTTCATTACATTTGATGTGTAATTGCCAATTTGAATGGATGAATCTAATATTATAGGTCTATAAATGTTCAGAACTGTATCACCTCCTCATTCACTTAAATGCATTTTAACATTAATACATTTTAATAATACATTTATTCATATAGCACCTTTAAAAACAGAGTTTACAAAGTGCTCTACATCGAAGCAAGGTAAAAACATAACATCAATACAAGTAAACATTTCAGAAAATACATGAGGCAAAGGAGACAATGCCATATAGGCAATGAACACAATAGAGGAATAGAAAATTACAAATACAAAATAAAGCAGAACAGACACACTAAAATGGGGGAAACAAGGGGAAACTGCATTAAAGGACGACATCACTTAAAAGCAGTTCTATAAAAATGGGTTTTAAGAAGTGATTTAAAAGAAGCTACTGATTCTGCAAGCCTTATCCCCTCAGGTAGGTCGTTCCAAAGTCGAGGTGCTCTGATGGCAAAAGCACGGTCACCCCTTGATTGACAATAATAGATCTGTCCCACTGTCGTAAACCTCCAGCCTCAGCCAGCAAAACCATTTTTGATTAACACAAGAGTTACTATAAATAAGGAGGGTGGGGAGCCCTGTCTGGGTCAGTAAAACTACACTGGGTCCACCTAAAGGTCACTGGTTGGCTTTTGTGTGACTTTTCTTTCACACGCAACAGTTCCTCTTATGGAGAGCTGGTCAACAGAGTATTCAGTCGAAAAAATAACAACTCTAGACTGGGAATGGCGATGGCAGCTTTTCTCACAGCAGGCAGCGCCGTGCGGTGTGTTTACTTCATAAAACCAGGCAAATAAATGACATGAAATTGAACTGCTGAACTGTATCATCTCTGGCATCGATGCCTTTGTTCATTGGATTACTGCAAACATTAGAGGTGTGTCTGGAAAAGGATCTTAAAAATGTACTTTGATTACAAAATGTCAATTTAACAAGTAGTATTGCAACAAAAAAAAAAATCTTTGGTTGTATTAATTCCTGATTAGATAAATGTCTTTGTAAAGATGAGCCGTGGATTATTTGTTTCCAGACTCGTTGTACGTCTACTCAGTAGCAAAGTCTTTGCCAGCCCAGTAGATGGCAGACACATCTCTGCTTCTGATCTGTGGTCTTCAAAAGCATGAATTGTGCTCACGCCACGTAGTGGAGGATATCACAATATTCATACTTTTGATTGCTGTATCTTATGCAGAGCAACATATGTATGCATACTCAAGTTTTAAAGAGAGTTCAATCAGACCGATTTTAGTTGAATGAAACTCAAAATGTAGATAGCAGTACATTTGAACACTGAACATAACAATTTTACAAGAAGACAACATTTTTGTCCGTGTCCTCTACTCAACATTTCCTAGAAGGCACTTTGATACACACCTGACCATTGTTTTGTCATCTTACATTGGACCCAAGCAAGCAGATTTCTGAGAATGTGTTGCACAGCTGTGCTACACGTGTGAAAAATAAGAGTTACTTTTAGAACTCTGCTATATTTCTATAAAGAAAACATGTTGCCAATAATATACTGCCTTCCTGTGCCATTAAACACATCAAGAGCACCTATCTCTCACACATACCATGTTCAGGTTCAGTCGAGTGTGTTTGTCTCCTCTCCCTTGAGTCTCATGTTGTGGAACCGCCTGACTGTAACCATGACCACTGTCTTTTCTTACTTATATCCATAGTATTTTAGTTTCCACACCATAACTATGTGTTTTTTGTTTGTATGGCCATAATTGTTACAACACTTTTACAAATAAATCATGCATCATGTTAGAAATAATCCCCTCTGTTCACTCCGTTAACCCTTTGGACACAATTTGAAATGAAAAGAAATCAATGTAGAAGATTAGATTAGATTAGATATGTACTTTATTCATTCCCAGGGGGAAATTTCTTTGAACAAGCTGCAAACACGTTCACAATATATACAATACAATAAAATAAAAAATGAAATAGCAGGCCAGGACATATTACATTTAAGAATTTAAATAATAAAGGAAATGAAAATGTAAAAATAAAATAGAAATGAAAGTGTATATTGTGTATCTAAGTGTATACAAAGTATAAAAGTGGTGCAATGTTTATTGATGTTCAATTTGAGGAGGATCTGCCCAGAGGTGATTTATACAGTCTAATTAGTTGGCAGGAATGTTCTCCTGTATCGGTCCTTGTGACAGCGGAGGAATCCAAGAAAAAAAATATATTCTTTGTTTCTACCACGGTTCAAAGGTTACAGGCCAAAACATAAAGTTATGATAAAAAAAGCAAACACAATATGCAAGGTAATCGTGCGTTCACAAACAAAGACCACATCATTGGGATGATTAATATTAGATTTATTTCCTTAAAAAAATAACAACAGGGAAAAGCTTGCAAAACCCAGGGAGTTGAGACTCACGGTGAGGGTGCCGGTGTTGTCTCCATTGAATACTGTGGTTCTCGTGCTGAAAGAGAGAGAGACATGAAAGAGGGATAAAAAGACAAAAGAGAAATAGTTCGACACACCCATATGGACTGGAAATTGAATTGGGAAATGAGGCGTGGTCTTATATGTTCAGTTGTGGAACTTCTTTAGTTGTGATCATCAATAACTTTTACATCACTTGTTTAGTTGTTTTACATCACTGCAGAACTCCTGGCATGCAGCATCACTGCAGTATGATTCCTTATGATTATGCAGTATATTATACATTTAGCATTACATTTCATTTAGCTGACAATGTTATCCAAAGTGACTTACAATAAGTGCATTCAACCATAACTCAGAACAACAGAAATCAAGAAAGTACAATTTATCCAAGAAAGCCACATTAAAATGTGCTATAAATAAGTGCCATTTAAGTGCTACTGAAGTGCAATTTTTTATTTTTTATTCAAGATATAGTCGGAAATAATAATAATAATAATAATAATAATACATAATAAAGCTTATGTGTATAAAACATATACAAATGAGTAGTAATGTATTTCAAAGTCAGACATAAAAAACAAAGGATAGCATAACATGCAAGTACACGCACATTTCTACATAAATATATATTTACAAACACATCTGAATAAATCCGAACTTGGTCTATAAACTACAAGTAGCCTACAGATCGGAACTAACAGGAAGTCACTGCTTCTGTGACTTCCGGTGTATTTTATGAACGCATTTGAAAACTGTCCCGTCTTGATCGCAGTTTTTTGACGACGCCCCCTGATGATGCCGCCTGCTATCATCAGGGGGGCGAACTATATAAAAATATTAACTACTAAACTATACGAACTAATATGCTTGGTGGAAAAAATGGTCCTACGGGTTAAACGGATATTACGCGACTCTGATTAAACGGCTCTGGGTTTTCATCTCCCGGTGGGGGAGCAGCGGTGACTCTGCTGAGAAGTGCGCATGCGTAACATTATTTAATCTTCCTCCAGATTTAACGTGCAACACCTTTTGACAGCGAAGCATTAACACATATTTATATACAACATCAGGCGGCTCTCTCGGTACTTTGGCGTTAAATCCAGGCGATGGTCGCACGTTTTACCTTTTCGCCCGCTACATAAAGTTACTTTCGCGACTTTATTTGGGTCAAAAGGTAGTTAGTGAAGCTAGTTCCGCCTTGCTTACTCCCGGCGACAAGTGTCAAAAGTAATCGGGGACGACACGCAACGATACACGGGGACACAAAACGCGTCTCCTGCCCTCTGGACACACTTCCACACAAGTTAACCGGTCACAAAGAAAAGGTGAGTAGCCTCTGTGCGCCGTAATACACCGTCTTTTTTGAGCCAGAGCGACAAGTGTGAGCTAATTAACGCGAGCTAACGCGGCCAGAGTGGAGGGAGCTAACTACCTGTTGCTCTGACTTACACTATCAGCCAGGGATTAGCATCACGGCAGCGCTCTTTGTAAAGCGTCTCTATCTTTAGCTCGCAAAGCTAAGTTGGGGTTGGTCAATTAGAAGAGAGGGGACACCGAAAATCTGTGTGAATGACCGTATTCAGACTGTGTTACTTTCCCCCAGTTAGCATGTTATCCGCTACCTGTAACATTGCCTGTCTGTTAGCGTGTTGATGAACACGTTAACTACATCAGAGTCTCAATAATTGGGAATACCTCACATGTTGTTTTTGTTTCTTATCGTTATGTAATCTCTCTCTGAGTACGTTGTTATTGCTTCTGCTGTGTTTATCATGTAAAGTGTCTTTTTTTAAATATTATTATTATTATTATTATTATTATTATTATTATTATTATTATTATTATTATTGACTTATTATAGTGGACGTTAGTTGGCTGTCTTTTCCCCCAAGACCCGTAATACCTGTGTGAACGTTACACCTTATTTAATTAATGTATTTGTCGTTTTCTAACTTAGTACTTTTGCATTTTAAGCGTCACTGAGTCCTTTTTTTGAATGGCGGCTGTAGCATTATATTAAATTGTAATTGGCTTCAGGTGGAAACCTTTTGGCTGCAAGGGAAGCAACTTGCCTACATGTGAAGCATTCCATTCACAGGCCCGTCTACTTGTTCCAACAAGCACCAAGTGCTCTTATTACTGACAAGCGGTAATACGCCCGATAGGACACCACAGACTCTTTTTGAAAAAAAAGAAGAAGAGGGAAGACAAAGGGAGCTGCAGTTTATTGTATTTGTTCTAGATAGGCAGCATTGTATGCGGGCCAGCCATGTTATTGTGCTTTGTATACAGATAGTGGATTGTTGCATCCGGGAAGTGCTAACACCTCGCTTAATCAAGCAGAAGAGGTGTTTGCACATTTTCGTCTCGGTCCAAATGCAAAAAGGTGGGTAACAATTTTGGGGGATGGACACCTAGCATGGCTTACACAAGTGTCATCTTGTTCGCAATAACATGTTTATTGGAGCTATCCAGCAGAATAGATAAATGCTTCCATTCAATTAATCTGTGAGTGAAGATATCTCTCAAACTTGTTTACATGTTTAATGTGAAATGTTTTGGAAAGGCAGAATGATTTCTTAACATTGTATGATAATTGTTCATTTGTTTGAGCATTTCCATCTTGTGAATCTGTGTAGGTCTTATGTAATCAGAGGCCATTATCAGCTAGCTGTCGACAGTGACGTCCAAGCATCTCTCTTCCAAACAAACTCCAGCTTGGTTCTTCATTCAGTGATTGCCAAGCCAGCAGAATGAACTTGGACTAATGGCTGATTGTACTCGGCTATGCAGTGCTCCATTCTTTTATTCAATGAACTGGGAGTTCTTAATGAGCTAATTGTACAGTGAACAAACAGGATTGTGGAACATTTTATGAACTACTGGTGCAGTGCAAACGGAGCACATCTGATTTTAAACACTAACCTTTTAAAAATCATTATCTATTAAGCATGTCAGCTACTTCTAAAGTGTATCATTGAGCAGTTATTATTGCTTTGCTAAGGCAACATGATTTGTTATCATAAAACAGCAGTTTGATTTCTTTAACATCCACACAAACAAGGTTTGTTTACACATTGGATTGCTAATATTATTACAAAAGGTATGACGCTAGTTGATATCGGGAGTGCAACCATACTGTAACCCTACTGTATACTATATATATATATATATATATATATATATATATATATATATATATATATATATATATTTATTTATTTATTCTAAGGGAACTACAAGAAACAAGTCACATTTTATTTTGAGGATTAAATCTGAGGCAGAAAACACAGCATCTCCTCTGATTTGATTAGTCTTGTTTCTTGCATTATTACCCAATTTGCACATTTATATAAAACGGTGTTTTAAAATCTTCAACAATGTATTACTTCATGGACTGCTTAGCATTATGATGCAAACATGGACAACATAACTACCCGCCTCTTCCGTATCATGCAGTAGTCTGTGTGTTGTTCTGTTCTGTTATTTGACATTACATTACATTGTATTGACATTTTAAAAGCAAACACCAGTGCGCTTGCTCTTAGGGCACTTTGTTTCAGAAGATTCGGATAGTTTCTACTTTGAAGTCGAACCCTTTTTGCTTCATGCACAACTTTCATATGAATTACAGGAGCCCGCCTCCAACGCTGAATCCAGTTCTCTTTATTAATCCTTGAAAAGGTTGCATACTTGCACTCAAGTGAAAATACTGAAATGTCCGCTGTTCCTGATCCGGTTACCAAACCTGAAAATCCGGATCACATTTTGCATTACATCACATTGTACTGAATGTTGTCAAATTTGAAAAATAAATAAAAACGCGACATAAGATAAGATAACAGCTCATCTCATCCTCAACCTTTTGGATGCTGTGTAAATTAATGACAAGACATGTGTGAACCTGTGTGGGTTTGTACGCGGTCACACGGTATTCTGAGGGCTTCAGCATTACAATGCGTGGATTGAGTCTCCTGGGTCAGCTGCTCTAGTCTGCTGGCTTTTATGCACACGAAGCAGTGTACATTAACTGACCTGTGTTTGCTTTGCTGTCAGCCTGCACCAGCGAGTTGTCGTCTGGCCTGAGTGCACCAGGAGGATATTCGAGAACAGAATTGGGTTGCAGTGGTGCTGAACTTTATCTAGTGAATTATTTGTGAGTTTAAGTACGTATCAACTTCTCACTCTTTATGGGAAGGTTGCTATCAATAATAAATGGATAATGCTTTTTATTTTAAATGGTAATAAACTAAATCTAATAGGGCTGTCATTGTTCATTGGCTCAGATAGTGTGTGTGTGTGTGTGTGTGTTTGTGTTAGAGTAAGTTATGACATAGAAATTCAGACAAAATAATCCACCAGTAATTGTGTTCAGTATGCAACTTCAGTTTCAACAGTTTTTCTCTGGCATGTGCCCTGTTGACTAAGTGTGTATTTTTTTTGGCTTAATCATCTGCACTGTAGATGATTATTCCTGTGGACATTTCAGGGAAAACCTGAGGGTAATATCTAGCGGTAACATTCACACGAGTAGTGTAAACATGCCTTTTTAAATAGATCCTTTTAAGTGGTGTACAGTACTGAAATGTAGTCTTGCTTGCAGCTGTTGAGCATGTGTTGTGTGTACACTGTACACACCAAGACTTGTCAAACCAGTTGGACTGAACCAACGCTGACAAGGCAGAGGGTTGTCTGCTCTTGAGAAACCTGAAACTATCTTGTTTAAAAGTTCAAGCCACAGTTTCCTCTTCAAATTCCATGTGAGGAAATTAACTCATATTTTAGAATTTTGCCAATGGTGAGACAAGGATCTCTGCTACAATCCAAGAAAATGGCATCCAAAAAAACGTTATCTAATAAAGTCAGCATGTTTTCAGGCTAAAGTAAAACAAAACAACAACAAAAAAGCCCAGCACGATGAAGGAAGTTGACTTATGTGTCCTCCTGTTAAATGTTCTCGTTGTTTATTTTACAGGTGTGCTGTATCGCATTGCTGTTTACCTGCTGGAACCAGAAATCACAGCCAAATTTCACGGATAATGTTAACGGGGAAGATCTTTATTGACAATCAATGATCTTCAGTAGAAGTAAGTCGGTGTAACAAGACAGCCAAACTAATGTCTTATTGCATTTTTTATTTTATTTTACTAGCTGAATTCACAGAAAACAGTGCGTTATCAATGCAAAAGAACTTGGCCTAGTCCAGCTGATAGGAAGATGACAAACTTGCCTGCCATGCTACACACTCCCTTTTTTATGCTGCAGTGTACACATTGTGCAGCCTATTCTGTCACACAGGCTGGCTTTGACCAGTTTGCTCTCAAGGGACTTTTGACACTCCAAAGTGCAGCCCGATACTGCCGTGAGGACCGTCCCCCGTGTGTGCGTGATGTAGCCGCACCTAACTATTTAGACCAATTACAGGCCGGTTCATCATTTGAAAAGTTGCTCTGTAGGTGACTGGGACAGGCAACACAAATTGTCTTCATGTTTGTCAATGTCAGTTGCTTATCTTTTGCGCGCAACCCTGATCTTGACACTGTGATTGTTCCCCTCACTCAGCCGCTCTTAAAGCAGCAGGACATTCAACTTAATTTTCCGAATGTGTAACTAAACAGCGTCGGTGTTGTTGCTATTGGTTCCTTTTTTTTTAAGTAATGGATTTGCTTCCCTATAGTTAAACATCTTTATTTCCCGTTTGAAAGCATAAGGTTCTGAACTGTCATAAAATGTTTCATCGCAGGCTTGAAAGTTTGCACAGTACTGGTCTTCAGTGTGCTCCTTGATGTGTGATTGACAGATCATTAATCAGCTAGTTGAATGATTTGCTGAAGAATGCAAGGACTATTGGTCCATTGAGGAGCTCAACCTGTAGCGTGCTCTCAGCACTCCTCCGGTCACCGCCGGGACCAGAGAGACGTGCGAGTCTACACTCGGCGTGCAACTGTAGACGTACCTCACATTTGTTGGCCGTCTCCCACTAAATGGCCGGGTTTTAAGATTAATGTCTCTCTGCACATTTTGCAGCGCCTCTCTGGCAGTGCCCCAGCTTCAATCCCGTGTGTGAGGCTTCCTCCGCTCTGCTCTTTCAGAGCGTTTGGATGTTCAATCGGATCCTAGTGTGGAAACTAGATGTACATTAATACCAGGTGTGAACGTAATGAGGTTAAATCATGTCTAGATATAATTTGGATACGAGACAAATTTTGTAAAGGGGTTCACAGACTTGATACATTAAGCACGATCATGTTGTAAAATACCCATTTAAACCTTCTTTATGAAACAGACCTTCCTGAAAATAACCCTGGTTTACAGAAGTAAGCCTGGCAGTGGCAACACCCCTCTGGTGAGCTTTTCTAATTAACTATCATTTAGCGTCAAGAGTTGTGAGCTCCACATATTTTACTCTTATTGTGGTGGCTTTGGACAGATGCAATGTCAAACAGCTGGTTGGCATCACTTGATTAGCAGGTCTCTTTACCTGTCTCTGCTTCAAACACACACTCACAGTGACATACTGAGCTTGTTTTGCTATTCATTAGATTGCGTTAAACTGTTGTGGTTGTTTGCATTATTTAGTCCAACAAGCATCCGGGTGTATGGCCGTCAATGAAAACATTTTACTGGATTATCTTTTTAGATAATTTCCTGACTGATAATTGAAATCTGGAGTCTTCAATGATTACAGAAACTGACAAAAGTTATTCCAAAGTTAAACTTTAATATCGTCTTTTCTTGAATGCCGTAGTCTCCCATTGACTCAATTTTTATTTTTTGACAAAAATGATCTTTCAGTTCAGTGCATTCTTCTTTGCACTAGCTGTGAATTAGGTTGGATTGTTTTCAGAGGGATTACACGGGTTGACAATGTGTCAAACAACTCTTGTACTTGTACACACCCACATATTCTCATGAGGTGTCAAATTATTGTTGTTCTTGTAAATATCATAATAATCCCATTTGTTAATTCCTTTCAGAAGCTACCGACTCTGAGATTTGGACACTGTGATGGAAAATCCTGGTAAGAAAAACTTTTAAAATGTAAATGTATAATTTGTAGTTGTATTACTATAAGCCTGTCCTACGTTTTTGATTTAATTGTGTTGAATAGCATAGATATGTCAGCAAATGAAAAACATGATGAACAAGATTTTTTTTTTTCTTTACATATCTTTTGCATAAAGATATGAAACAAACCTCAATATAATTTGTGGTTGAAACATGCCATCTGATTTTGGTTCAGTGTCTATATGTGTGCTGTAGTGAGACTGGAGTTATCTAAACGATAGTATCATGATGACAGAAAGTGGTGAGTCAACAAACGGTGTTGGGTTATGAAGCTGTCCATTAAGGGGTTGGCCCTGTGACGCATTGTTCTGTTGACACTGCAGCTATCTGATTGGCTCTCACCCAGAGGACACACCTGTAGGTGAGCAGAGCTGACAGTTTATCTCGCTGTCACTCGTGGCCTTGTGTCTATTTCACCTCTGTCCTCGATCATTGACGGACCTCAACATACCTCGTATGCTCTCCTGTGTCCCGGAGGATTTTTTCCCTGTAGGCTGAACAGTGTATTTGCTAGTGGAGATATTCCAAGGATGGCTGTTCAGTCTGAATGTATTCGTGAGTAAACCTGCTTTTTACCTGATGTTGGATGTTAAATGCTGAAGATGTGTATTTCAGGTCATTTAAACTATAATTTCCTTTTTTTAGACTGACAAAATCGTCATTGTTGAAATAATAGTTATACAATTATTGAGACCGTAATGAAATCATATGATCAGTTATTGCTTTTGTCTATTGAAATGCCATGATCCCTTTATCGGCAACTGGGCCATGGAAGCTTGATATACACATACCTGCCTGGTCTTGTGTCCCAGCATTGATACACTGTGTCCTCCTTGTCCTTTTTGATGTGTTTTTGGACAAGAAAACATGGCTGTTGGGCAACAACAACACTTCACATGTCCTTGTAATTTGATCTGAAAGGGCAGAGTTGTCTAGCATGTTGGCTTGTGTTACATCTTATTATTATTTTAATGTTTTTGTCATGATGACACGGTATGGTAGTATTTGAGAGGTCATGGTTTTGTTCAGCTGGGCTTCAAGTTCTTTAATGTTAAGAGTGGATTGTTTAAAAGCCTACAAAAAGAAATGTGTGTCCATCTGCTGCTGCTCTTTGGAAAGAGTGAAAAGAATTTGTTATGATGAGTCTTAATTTACGAGATGGCATATTTTGTGATCCCTCTGTTTACTAATGATATCCTGCGTGATTGTCCTAATTACCATCCTTTAACCAAAAGGCTTGCTTGAGGTCCTGCATTCCTCACATTCCTGTGTCAAGACTTGTGCTCGTTCGCTGCAGCTTAGATTGAAGGCGCCAAGGGATCAACAGCGATGTATCATTTTAAGAAATCGTCTTCTTAGGATGGATTTGATTTCCTTCGATATAGCTCACTCCTTACCAAACCTCTTCTTTAGACCTTTTTAAAAAATAAAAAAAAATACTAAAACATTTCAATCTATTGCATCCTAATGTAGTAGCAGTAGCATACTTTTTGTTAAGGACATACTATTCTCATCTCCCATCAACAGGTTATTACACTGGCTTGTCTTTTGAATAGACTTGGTTCATTTGTCTTTAAACCAAGTTCTGTCTCATTAGCGGTTTGAATAGGTCAACGTCCTTTTTCAAGTTTCCATTTGTATCTCTAACATGCAGGGAGGACCTCCTCTTACTCCCGCTGCACTGATTACATATAACCTTATCACACAGTGCTCTAATGGAAATGTTCAGACACAGGCTGCCTCGTTTCATGTATGTATGTATGTATGTATGTATGTATGTATGTAGTCTGCTCAGGTTGTTAGTATGTGTTTGGCACTCCTATTTTAAGACGCACCACAAAGATTGAAAGAGATATAGTATGTAAAAGACAGAAACAGATGTTTCCAGTTAATAATTTCTGAACTAGTTTTCTTAAGACACAGCTCCCAATTTGTATTTCTAAAACCAATGGCCAAAAGCAAGTTTTAATATAAACATTCGTACCCATATAGTAAAAATAAATCTGGTGTAGTTGTAAAACAGAGTTGCTAATATCTAATAAAAGTGTTATTAGTTCACACATGCATTTCGTAGTTTAAAAGGACAAACCCTGGACAGTCATTAGACACCACCGCCGTGTCACTTCCTCTTCTCTGGCTTTGAGCTCCACCTTGGATCGGTTCACCTTCCACTTCTCCAGTTACCTCACCATGCAGAGTCCGCCCCTCGCCCTTCAGCGAGTAGTCTGTGAAATGTTCCTAGCAGGGGCCCCACTGCATTGCAAATCCCTCAAAGCTCGCCTGCTGTGAACTTTGCCCCGGAAAAAAATCTGCTCTCTGGAATGAAAGGCATCTGCTGGATTACCTTATTGACGTACCTTATTTATGAAGTCAGAGCTCCAAGAAGGGAGGGACCTAGGAACTTAGCGAGTGTGTTTGTGTTTTAAAGGGAAAGAAAGAGGGAGGAAGCGGGGAAGAGACCAAATCACACAGGCTGAAGGGTGGGGGAGAGCAGGACCGTAGAGACAAGAGAGGCCAACGACACAAGTGAGCAGTCAAGGCAGTCTTGAGTTACAGAAGCTCTATGTCTGGTTGGAGAAGAGCGAGGTGGCGTTAGGTTTTCCTCTCCTGCCTCTGGCCTCGGGAGAGGCAGGGCCCGGCAGGCCAGCTGGGACAGGAGCTGTAACATGGGAAACGGTGCTAGCAGTGAGACTGTGGCCCAGCAACCAGCCCAAGCCAACACGGGTGAGTCAAAGACCAGAAGCTCGGCACTAAATGGTTGCCGTGGGCATGTTGACCTGTTTTCAGATGTGTAAACAGCAAGGCTGGCATGTTTGCATTTGTGTAGAATGAAAAAGCCAACGAGCGGATTATGATTTCAGGGTGTTTTGAAAGCGGCCAGCGTCTAGAAGGTGGCAGGCACAGGCGGGTATAGAAGAATGCAATGCAGATGGAATGTGGTGATTGTGAAATGTACAAACCACACACGCATCTCTCTGGCTGCACTCAGTGTTCCTTCTCACTGTGGACGCTTTTCTGAAAAAAAAAACAAGTTTTGGGAGTACAAGGCACCACTTGACGCCAGCTCCCCCCATGTGGATATATGGTTGTTGTTTTGTTTTTTTTAATTTAAATGACTTGGCTTCTCAAGTCATATTGTAGTCCACAGGTGTAAAGGGAACCTTGAAGCCCCTGTGTCTCTGGTTAATAACAGTTCACACTTTCAGAACCAGTTGTTGCTGTCAAAAGGAGGATCCTCTCTCAAATGTTATTTATTTGCACACCTACAACTTCTCTTTTAATGGTACAGTTTGTAGCTATTGGAATCCTACAACTATTCTGCCTAATATTACAGCCTTTAATGGATTCTCATGGCCTACTGTTGGTTAAGAGGAGCTGTTGGCTCATAATTCGTTGAACCAATATTTGCTTTATCTTTTACTCAAGGGCTCCTGTACAGTCTTGCCTTAATGGAAAAAAAAGTAATCCTCTTTGCTGAATATTTGCTCTCCATGCAGAATGTATTTTTGCCTCTGGTGTTCTGTCAAAACGTCATGTGATTGGCATGAGTCATATGGACAGCTTGACCCAGAGGACTTCTAGGCATTGCATCAATGGCATTCACAGAAGCCTACATGTTGTTACTACCGTCTTGAAACGAGCTTTCCTTGTTCAGAGTCACTTTATAGATGCATACCTGAAGCCTGGGTATTTGTGTTTTTAGTCTGAGCATTGTGAGCTTTTTCGCCTCTTGACTTTCACTTCTTGTTCGGGGTCATTGCCTTTTTTTTTTTTTTTTTATTCTCTGGTGGTTCTGTGAAAAGCAGCCATCTCAGATTGTCATGCTCTACAGTACATGGTCACCACATCACACTAAGCTTCTGTTGCAGCCAAGCAGTTTCCTCCCAGTTCACAGCCACACCACCTCACCTCACCCAGTTTAACACCTGCTGGTGTGCGGGTCATAAATAGCTGTGAGGGCCAGGACACTGCACAGCGTTCAATGCCCGCATTTCAGCATTGGATTTTTACACATGCATGTTTTTCATGAAACAGCATTACTGCAACAATGGGTCAAATATGGTTAAATGTCAGTTAAACCAGCACTTGGATATGAGACTAAACTGTGGGTGTATCAGGGCTAAAAAAGACAATATTATGTATTATCTGTCAGAACAGTCTGAATTCATTACAATAGAATCATATATAAAAACAGTGCTCACACATTGGAGGTAATGAACAGGGATGTTCTTGTAGTAAGGAATATCAAACAAATGTTCGACATGCAACCTAATCTGACCTGCTTTTCTGAAGCTTTGACATCTTTATTGGTAGTGTGAAGACAAAGAGCTAGTGAAAACGGAGGTCAATGCTGAAGAGTACGCACTTTTCTGTCCTGCCATGTGACGCAAGATACAGAGTAGCGTTGCAATAGTTTGGAAATGCCTCGTCATGTTTGTAGACGAGTCGTTTTCTGTAACCAGAGCTTTTCCTTATGTGTTGGTTGGGATGCCTCCTCATTCTCTCTACATAGAACTTCACTCTCCTCCTCCATCTCTGCACAAATCACGTTGACTTGCAATGAAGCTGAATTTTGAGGTCATGCGAGAATTGCAAGACGCTGTCGTATGGCCCAACATATCTGGATGACATGGATGAGATGGGACTTAACATGAAGGGCACCAACTTAACAGAGCTTAACCCAGACATGTGTTCATGAAAGGGCAAACTACACACTCCACAGCGTGTGTTGCCTATTGATCATTCGGCATGTTTATCTTAACTGTATGGAATTTGCCAGCTACAGAAAATAAATTCTAATTTTCTATATAAAGTCGGATTCCTTATATTCCTGATCACATTCTTGTAAGTGATCCATAAATCATGCATTGATCATTAACACCTCCATTCCACGAGCCTGCTGTCCCTAAGCTTTCCTCCCTGACTCATGATACTTGCTACATTTATCTCTGATCTTGAATAACTCATCTGCAGGATGTGGGTTTTTATAGTGATTGTAAATACTAACAATTAATTTTTAATCCCTCAGTGAAACATGTGTGTGACAACCCGGAAGCATATAATACGTCAGTGTTTGGTAAGACCAGTTAATATTTCAATCACGTTCAAGTAAACCAAATATGCAATCACTTTGTTAGAACAATGCAAATAAAGTTATATATGTGCAAATAAATAGCTTATTGTGGCTGTAATTAACCTGTTTTGCACTGGATATCCTTTCAAGAGAATAACAGTAAGTGCAACCTGTGAAAAACTAAACGAGTTAAAATATTTGGCAATAAAGAGTTTTACACTGCATACATTTTCAAAACGATAACGTGAAACCTGTGCAAAACAAAATTAGTGCAGATCTGTGTCAAGTCTTTTTAAAACGGTCTTGATACGGCCACTCTCAATTCATGCTCAATATTGAGCTCTTGTTTTGAAGGGAAACAGCGGAAAAGCCGATGTCAATTCATGCTCAATGTTGAGCTTTTGTTTTGAAGGGTAACAGCGGAAATAACGATCTCACAGAGATTGGCTTTTGGCAAAACGCCAAGAATCAGCGAGTCACCAATAATCTTGGCCGTCGCGCATGCGTAACCTGTTAACGGCGTAAAGTAAACATGTACACGAAGGTACAGGCATTTCAACATGTATTTATTAATTACTTAGTTTTATGTCTGTGTATTTTGAACTTGTGTAGTTCTCAATAAAGGTCTTTCTGCATTTCGTCCTGCGCCCCACCTGTAGTACCACTGCGCCCCACTAGAGGGGTGCGCCCCACAGTTTGAGAACCACTGTACTAACCATACTTTACTCGTCTGACTGGTCAGTGTTGTAATGTTAGAATAAGGAATTGATGGATGACTGGTTTGATACTTGAATCATGTCCGTTAAGTGGCACTGATATTTCGTAAGTTAATCATATAGTTTGTATTCCAAAAGTAATTTAGTTACTACTTAGTAACACTAGCTTACCCCTTTCCAATACAACGGCATCACTAGGACCCTCAGTGATAGTGCAGTGTTTGTGTGTGTGTGTGTGTGTGTGTCAATTAGAGGAGAAATTTAATTTGGGCTGCCAACACTTACTGATCATTTTTATTTTATTTTATTTTTTTAAGCATTCATGTTTTTATTTTGCCTTCACATTGTTTTTACAGTTGAGTTGTGTCTTATGACCTTGAGTACGCATATATGGAAGTCATCGCCAATGTTAAAAGTAAATCATCCAGTTGGTGTCATGTCACTCTATTGCACACATTTGTTTCTTTATCAAATCTGGTAGTGAGTGTCCCCATTATGTCACCTTCACACAATGCTCACTGTAACTGCTCTCAGAGAAATGAGCTCACCTTTCTTACTGTACATCACATGGTGAAAATGTGGTTACGTCTCCCTCCCTCCCTCATGCCTGCACATAAACCATCTGCCTTCTGTGGAGCTCTATGCTTACCTCCACGCTGCAGTGCGACTCATCACCCAAGAGTGGCTTCACACCTAGTTATTGCTGTCTTTTCCGAAGCATAAGGCCAACGTAAGAATGTTTGAGTCATGGTTTCAGTCCCGTCACAGCTGTGTAACTTATCTGTATAGCTCTGACATTCCTAAGTAATTACACTGGTTTAAAACAAACCTCTAAACCTTTTGATATTGGTGGTAAACCTGACACATGCAGAGGATGGGCCTTTCTAAACCGGTCAATACTATGGCAGAAATCACATTTATTCACAGTACTTCCCTGTAAATAATACCAGAAGAAGTGGTGCCCGTATTTTACTGTCTGGCTCTCATATGAAAGTTGAGGCAGCAAAGTCAGTGACTGGAATTTGGACCAGCCTTTTTTTGATGTCTGGTCCTTTTTTATTATGACAGCTTAGAGGTGAGCTCTACTCTATGTCTGGTCACGCTTACCTGTTTAGGAATCTAGACATGTGTCTGTTGCGGCCACAAAAGAGGGACTATTTTTATTTTAGATGGTTGTCTCTGGATTCTCAAAATTAAGGCAGCACCTCCTAAATTTAGTATTTAATGCATCAGTTTTGGCCTGTATAACAGCCCAGTTATGATGGCATCATACCTGACTCGTCTGTTGGAAATTGTGTTTGTTCATATCCTTTTTAAAAAGAAAAAGTGGCATAATGTTCAGGACTTTGTCAATCACCTGCACAGCAACGGAGAATTCTGAACTGTAGTGTTTGCGATAGTCAAAGGCCACCCGCAATTACTTCTCATCCGGTCATTTAGTGAGACTGAAGATTAAATTCCACTGTGCCCAATTTGTAATAGTGGCCTAGCAAGAATGCTGTGGTTCACCTAAATAATATCTTGGGTTTGTCAACATAGCTGGGATGTATCGGTTGAAACACAAAGAACTGATCTGTTCAAGAAAATATGACTATACTGAATGTTTTTATGAGCAATACATTCTGAAGTGTATTATTATTATTATTATTATTATTATTATTACACTGTTGTTCAGTCATAGCTTATTAAAGTTTAAACTGATGTGCGAAGAGTGCGTATTGATCTCTTTATGCGTTACATTGTTTGCATTGATTTTGCTTTGGCCTCCTGGGATGATGAGAAACCAATACCTTCTGGGAAAAAAATAAGGCTTAACATTTTGTGAAATACCTCCCTTTTAAACATATTTTGCACAATTCAATCTCTGAGCCATCTTTTGTTTGCCACTGTCATGTTCATGCAGACGATGAGGTCGACCTGCAACACAGCACATCAAAGGGTGAAGAAGGAAACTCAGGTGGGGGAACACCTCCAACCAAACGTAAAGGCAAGTTCTCCAAAATGGGGAAGATCTTCAAGCCCTGGAAATGGAGAAAGAAAAAGCCAAGCGATAAGTTCACTGAAACATCGATAGGTATGCTGGATACAAGGGCTTGTTATTGCCATATGTTGTGCATTACTTTATGCTGATTCCTTTGTATATTGTTCTTTTTTTTTCAGCCTTGGAAAGAAGAATTTCTGTTAGAAAAAGTCGCCAAGAGTTGGTTGCCAGAGGGGTTTTAAAGGATATCCCAGAAAATGGTAGGTCAAGCTTTTAATTGTTTGTGTTGAAGAATATTTTACGGATGAATTGGCTCCATTGTTGATGACGCTAATTGTATTTCACTGCTTGTTTCTTAATGGGACAGAAAGCAATGTTAACCACTCCAAAGCGCCACCATTAAGAAATGGGCACCCTGTGCCAATGGACATGGACAGGGTGTCTGATCAAGGGGTGCGAGTATCTCGAGGGGAATCTGACATCAAGGTGACTTCACTCAGGCTGCCCCAAGTAGACGACCGTCGAAGCAGAGCGCCGTCTGATGCCTCTCGCAGTAACCGGGCACCTCTCGATGTGGACTCTCACGCACGTCTTGCTGTGGAAGTAGACAGACGAAGCCGTCTTCCATCAGATGTTGATAAGAGAGCAGGATCGTTACCCAGAGGACCTCCACAGGATGATAGATACCGCAGAGAAGAGAGGCGAGATGGGAAAGATGACAGGGAGGACCGAGGAAGGAAGAACAGGGAAGACGTAGAAAGAAGGGACTGGCGAGAGGAAAAGGAAAGGGATGGGGGAGTTGACCGCAGAGAAAGGCGAGAATGGAAAGATGATAGAGAGAGGAAAGATGACAGACCAGAGAGAGACAATAGGGAAAGGAAGGATCGCGACGAGAGGGAAAGGAAGGATCGCGACGAGAGGGAAAGGAAGGATCGCGACGAGAGGGAAAGGAAGGATCGCGACGAGAGGGAGCGCAGAGATCGGGACGAGAAGGAGCGCAGAGATCGGGACGAGAAGGAGCGCAGAGATAGGGACGAGAAGGAGCGCAGAGATAGGGACGAGAAGGAGCGCAGAGATAGGGACGAGAAGGAGCGCAGAGATCGGGACGAGAAGGAGCGCAGAGATCAAGAGGAGAAGGACCGCAGAGATCAAGAGGAGAAGGACCGCAGGGAGCGTGAAGATAGAGAAAGGAGGGATGACAAAGATAAGGATCGGCGGCCAGACGTGCGAGGCGAAAGAGAGGATAGGGACAGGAGAGACGACCGAGACAGGCGTGAAGACCGAGAGAGGAGAGAGGATAAGGACAGACATGATGACTGGGCCAAGAGGAATGAAAGAGAGCGACGAGATGAGCGGGAAAAGAGGGAGGAGAAGGAGAGGAGAGAAAAGCCAGAGCCTCAGCGGCCTGTGGATGACAGGCGGGATATCGTCAGGCCTGTCTCTGAGATGGACTTGCGGCCTTCTCTGCAGAAGTCCTCCTCAGAGGACAACAAGAGGACTCGCGCCGTCTCAGAGGCTGACAAGAGGACTACCCTGCCCAGATACAGCCAGGCTACAGAGTTCAGAGAACGCTCTGGTAAGATCTTTATCTTGCTTGAATTACGCCAGCTAACCGTGCCTTTTTTTGTTTTTCTACTTTATAACCCTCCAGCTTGTGACATTAAGGATTTCTGTTTTTAATGTGTCAGGTTGACCTACTGATTTATTATTTTTCTTTACTACAAACCGTTTTCCCAGGAAATAGTCAGTAAATGTTTTGCTGTGATGAAATACTAACGTGTGCAAACCAAAGTCTCCTGATGGTGCTGTAACGACACTTTGGGTAAATGATTGAACTGTATTTCTGACGGGGTTTATGAAGCCAACAAACTTAATCTGACGCGCCCAACAAACTGAAACACTATCAAGCTATTGATACTGCAGAATCTGCAGATACTGCATGGCTTTAGATCATGATCGGGTCCTATGTCTGCTGTTCGTGAACTTTAGACCGTCTGATTCATGGTCCCTCTCACCCTCTAATATCTGCTTATGTAGAAGGTTCACGAACAGCACATCTTTTTTATTAGTATGTAGTTACCCTTTTGTGTTTAACGTAAAGAAACGGTAGGAACCTTGTTGTTGGGATGTTTTCTCTAATGCTGCGATTGTGTGTGTGTGTGTGTGTGTGTGTGTGTGTGTGTGTGTGTGTGTGTGTGTGTGTGTGTGTGTGTGTGTGTGTGTGTGTGTGTGTGTGTGTGTGTGTGTGTGTGTGTGTGTGTGTGTGTGTGTGTGTGTGTGTGTGTGTGTGTGTGTGTGTGTGTGTGTGTGTGTGTGTGTGTGTGTGTGTGTGTGTGTGTGTGTGTGTGTGTGTGTGTGTGTGTGTGTGTGTGTGTGTGTGTGTGTGTGTGTGTGTGTGTGTGTGTGTGTGTGTGTGTGTGTGTGTGTGTGTGTGTGCACCCTCTGTAGAGTCCGCTGGCGTCCGCTTTACCGCCGACCCTCGTCTACCAAAAGACTCTCAGCATGAACTCTCATCAAGCAAACAAGCTCTGCTACCCCCTAAATCTCTGACTGCAGCTTCCGCTGAGTCTGGCAAGAGTCCCGCCCCCTCTTCTTCGTCTTCATCCTCCTCTTCCACCTCGTCCTCCTCCTCTGTTGCTATAGCTGTGGTCAAGCCTCCACGGACGGTCTCCCTCATAGCTGAGGACCCAACTCGACCCCCCCTAGCTGCGCCTTCCTCAGCTGACTCTGTCATGCCGCCACCTGTCCCTCCCCACGCCAAGCAGGCCCCTGTCCCCCCACCCAAACCCAGCAACCGCAACAGCAACCCTGCACTATATGGTAAGTTTGTTGGTGTCTGCAGTTTTGGGATATAAAAGTAGCCTTCTTCGCTAAACAGCTGGTCTTTGTGTATCTTTCATCATTTTTATCAAATGACCTCCAAAATGAATGTCTCTGGATTATTATTTGGCCTGTGTATTCAGTTTTTGGGAAACAGTGCCATCAAATTGCATGTCAAAGGCTGGATTCAAATATTGACCTCCACAGAGGGCCATATACCACTTGGCCATTCAAGCATCAACCCAGAATAGTCAAACGGTATTGGTGGAGAGGTTTGTGTACCTATGGGACACTCTGCTGGTTCAACAGGCAGCTAACTCTCAAGTGTCCGTGTCACTGAGTTCAAACATGCTGTGCTTAGTGGAGGAGTTGAGTATACCAGGTGAATGTACTCCTTTTACAATCGGGTGTGAAGTAATTCCTTATTAACCATTTTCACGGTTTGAGAGATTGAGCCTTAAATATTCTTCATTCAGTCATTGGCTCCTTCATTCAAACAGAAAAACAGTTGTGAGGTGTCAAATACTATTTCTAAGATGCAGATGTGACCTTTTGAGTATTATGGCCGTTTAATCATCTTTGGTTAGTGTGTAAAGTGAGGAAGACGCTGTAGGTGAAGCAAGACCCCCCCCAAAGTATAGTGTGTCAACAAGAATAATGATTCAGAAAGTTGGTGACGGCTATATTTGGTCTTTGCATTTTGGGGACACTGTTACAATTGACTTTCTTTGGGACTAAAAGTTGTGAATATGCTGCTGGTAACGGCGTCCTGTATATGTTGCGCTTTTTTTTTAACTAGTTGCCGTAAATCTATCTTGACCCTCGCAGCTCGTTGCTTTGTTGGTGTTTCCCGCGTGTTGCCAGTATCCAGTTTCTGTGTGTACAGCCACCAGTTTCTGGAGAGAAGACATGCACCAGCTTGTCTTTACATCATTTATATGCAGTGCCAGCAACACTTCCCTTGAGGTTAGGTTGACACTGATTGTCTTTTAGTATCTCATATTCTTTGCCCCAGAATGCAACCGCTGCTTTTGTTTACAGCCCATCCCGGCACAGTGTATGTGGCGGTGACGCATTCCACAACAATTTGTCAGACGAGGTTTCTATACACACGTTACCTCTTTCATTCAGTCTGCACAGAGTAGCCTACTGTCTCTCTGAGATGACTGGGGCTGCCAACTGAAAGTTGATGAGTGGAATCATGCATCGGTGACCCCCTCCATCAAGGCTAGATCTATCAAGAACTTTGCGCTCTTGCAAACAATTTAATCATAAACACATTCGTTGTGTAGATATGAACGATTATGACGGTTGCCTGCCGTGCTTTGAGGGGGGGGGGGGGACCACAGACCACATGTTTTCAGCTCATTATGAAACATGTGGTCGCGCTGAATTTAAACTCGTGCCTTCTGCCCTGAAACTCATGCCAATGGATTTTCCGATCCGCTGATTTATCGCTCTCTCTCTAACAAGGATTACAATTGTGTCTCCCTGTGACTCATTCCCTGAAAGTGAACCGGTTTACCATAATGAATGAGGAGGAATTTCAGGAAACGGTAATTATGTGTCAATGGGAAACATCACACTGCAGTGGTACTTTATGTAACCAGGATAATGAACGTAATAATTCTTATCGTGTGCTTATCGAGTTAATTCTCCACAGAGGCTGTATAGGGAAGGGTGTGTACTCTGCTTCTGGATAGTGTCGAACCAAGACGAGCGTTATTCGAAACCACCCTCTTGAATTTCTCTCCCAGCTTTGAATTCAAACCCCAGCCCCTATCCCTGACATCTCCACTCAATTTTGCCAGCGTCGTCATTGAACAGGGGCTCAAAGGTCAGGCAGCCATGTTACTGGACCAGCTGGAGACGCCAGAGTGAGCTCGGCCTCTACCTTTCTCTACCTGTATGCCTGCGGCACAGAGCTGTCCAGGCCTGCTCAGGTACCCGGCGGGGCAGCAGATCTCAATCCATCTTAACACAGCCTGCAGATCGGTTGCATCAATTCACCCCCTCATAGCATATGGAGTACCTCGCCTCAGTTCTAACATCAATACTGCAAGCATGTGTATTGCAGTTCTAATTTAACTCTCACTGCTGCCAGAAAACATTGCATGGAAATTGGATGAACATTTAGTCTGCTTGAGTGCATTGAAGGTGTTTGTTGATCCGTTGGATGTTACTTACAGACTGTTGATTAATTTGTGTGTTAATGCGTGTGTCACCCTCCACTGAACCAGCTCAGCCGTAACATCTTTTCGTCACAACTAAAGCTGTTATTGACATATTTGCTTTTTGGCTTTGTTTCGTTATTAAAACATAACTTCAGATTGAATGGGCATCTTCATGTTTCTGACTGCAGGTCATGTTTGTGAGCATCATCTTGTACAATGTGTATTGATTTCTTTTTTGTTTGTTTTTTCTTTAGCTGCTGAGCTCTCACAGCCTGGCATCATCATAGTGCCAGCACACAGTAAGCGCTCACCACCGACGCCACCAAAGAGGATGACCCCGGTAACCAAACGGCATTCTGTGGACCCAGAGCTTCACAGCCAGGACCCAGAGCCTCCCACCACTGACCAAGCTGCTGCCCCTCTACCGGTGCCCCCTGCTGTCCTTAAAGGAGATAGCAATGAGGACAAGGCAAATGCAGCAGCAACTCAAGCCTCCATTGAGTCTCTGCCTTCACCACCGTCCCACATACCGCCATCTCCTCCCAGGGTTCAGTCACTCCAGCCACCCAGCAACTCATCCTCTGGTCCCGGGCCTACTGTGAAAACTGATCCCCCCAGCCCGACCACCGAGCCTCCCAGCCAGCTTCCAACCATCCCCCTACACATCCTCATCCAGAGAGCTCTGGCCAGCCCCAGCCCAGCTCAGCCCAACCCCAACGACTCCCAGAGGGCCTACTCGCAACTCTTTGAGTCTCCTCCAGATTTCCTCACCGAGGCGGGGGCTAACTCGCGGCACTCTCTCCCTGTCACCATTGAACCTCTAAGGCTGTAAGTGTACAACATGTTGTGCAGTACATGCTTGTAAAAGAACATAGCATTGCTTTGAACGATGAGGATGCTCTAACTTAAGTTCATCCCATCATTTAAAAACCTCTTTGTCGAATTATTTCACCTGATTTGGTTAAATTCATATAGCCTTACTGATGTTAATTGCATGTATTGTCACCATGACTACAAGGGGTTAGCTATTGACAAATGTCGTTTTAGTAGCTTGACATGTTAGTTTTAATCGGCAAATGAGATACAAAATAAATTAATCTTGGTTCCAGTTCCCAAAACTCAGTCAATTACTTAGCCTTACACAGCCTATATAAGAAAGTTAAATCAGCTGGATTTTTTTAGCCTTTTTATAATAGTTCACTAAATATTATTGGGTTTTTACTAAATTACTGATGATTTTAAGGCATTTGTCTCGTTTGTTCTGGAAAATTGCCATTTCTTAGATTTAGTAGAAATGGAAGTTTAAAAAAACAAAAAAACATTTACTTGTACTGTGTGTCAAACACACATGGTGTTTCAGCTAATCTCTCAAACTAGACCCGCCCCAGTGACGGCTGCATTTGGATTGCTCTCTTCAGAAATGTATTTAATTGATATGTTGAATATTTAATTATATTGTTAATTTGCAAGACACGGCATAAATCTCTGAGCTATCCTTTGACATGCTATGTTTTATAATTGGATTTGTTATTGCTCTACACTCATGATTTGCGCTGCCCCATTTTTAGTACATCTTTCTAATTTAATTGAAGGTCGTCGGTTGCTCCACCGTTACACGTAGGGGATCAACACTCTTCCGTCAGCCAAATATGAATCTTGTAGAATTGTATCTTGTGAATCTCTTCAGCAAACAATTGAGCTTTATTCCCTCACCTGGCAAGATGATTGTAAATTGCCTGACTACTCGTCTGCATACCAATTGAACGTCGTGGCTATAAGAAGCTTAAATTGATTGCAGTTTATTCTCACACTTGGGACGTGACAGAAAAAATGAGTGCACTTGAGTAGCGTCAGCTCTCTCACCGCTGCACTTGTTTACAGGCAAGAAGACGATGACTTTGACATGGAGGAGGAGATCCGGAAGCTTCATCCTCAGAGGCCTCCTCGCCAGCCTGAGCTGGAGCCCCGCAGCAGGAGGGGTTTAGTCGGAGACCTCAGGGTGAGCGTCATCCATGAGGGTGGAGGCCCCGGGGACAAAGAGGAGTCTGACTCCGACGGCCCCATCCTGTACAGAGATGGCGGCGGCGACGATGACGACGATGACGACGACGACGAAAGCCCTCCGAGTAAGTTGGTCTTTCTCATGCTGCTACATTTTAAAACATGCGTGAGAGACTGTAGATACATGTGCCCTGGTTAAAAATACAACTTAAGTAGTTGGTCTTTAAATGTACTTTTTTAAATCTCTTGCTAGACTTGAAATGTATCCATGTTAAGTGTAACGGTTTCATAAAAGTTTGATTGCTACTGTTTTGATAACCGATTATTTATTGTACTTCTCCCTGTTGTAGTAAATGTTAACATCGTCGATGCTTTTCTTAGTCGTTTTGACAGCAAATGAAGTATCTTTGGGTTTTGGACCGCTGGTCAGACGAAGCTATTTGAGGATTGGACTCTTACTTTCGAAGACCTATCAAATTGTTCTGGGCACTATTTCCCTCAAGTATCTAAAGGCTAAGAGGATCTTGAACTCCATGTTCCCGACTTTTGTAAACTTCAGAGGGTTTTCCCAAAAGTAGCTGAAGACAATCATGGAAAAGATGGTACAATAATGAGGCCTCTAACAAGGTGGCAAAGAGCTTCCTAAGAAGCTCTAGAACCTGCAGGAGTTTTGATTGATTTTTCCTCATTCTTAAGTCCATTTTTTTTCTTGAGTCAACACTGACGTTCTATGTCCAAGTGGTGCTTGATTCAAAATGAGTGATGGTATTTACATTTTTAAAAACATGGCTGTATAAATTACATTACATTACATTACATGTCATTTAGCTGACGCTTTTATCCAAAGCGACTTACAATAAGTTAGCATAAATAAATGTGTCACGTGTGTAGCAGGTGGGCTGGCAAGTCGTGTGAAGAGGAAGGGCACGTTAGCCCTGAGGACGGAGAGACGAGAGAGAGCGGAACGGGAATCTCAGGAGAACCAAGACAGCATGAGCTGGCAAAACAAGGAGCAGTGGACGGCAGTGAGGAGCCAGATCAGTTCGGCACTGACGAGGTAAAGGACCCGCATAATATCAGCTCACTGTTGCACATATGGATGATTTAATATCGTCATCGTAACATTGGACGTGGCAAGTCACTGTCATCCATCTGATGGAATGGCTGATGCAGTCTGACAGATTTCATACATTATTTATAGTGTAATTAATATAGTTCGAGGCTAGCCAACAGTAGTCAACCGTGGTTTGTGTCTTCAGGCGCCTGAGTCAGAGACCCTCAGCAGATGAGTTGGAGCAGAGGAACATCCTTCAAGGTAAGGCTCTCCCTTCATCCCTCATTTCTTCATTCACAATCAGAACCATTTATTGCCAAGTATGTTGGACATGCAAGAAATTTGTCCTGGCGGGTGGTGCATAACATTGGATAATAAGACAAATAAGACGAATAAACACAGTGCAAGAAATATGTGTGCTTATTTGCATTCTCTGCAAAAAGCGCTCTCTAAAAGCAGCCTCTTAATCTTTCTTTCATCTATGCTGAAATCAATAGTTTGCTTGAATCCTCTATTTGCATCTGTAGAGTTCTCCATAATTTACCAAAAGTTAGCATCATATAATGGCTCAGTTAAATACTGAAACAAACCATTTGAGAAAAATTGTAATACAAAAAAAAAAACTCTTGATGTAAGTAATAAACTGTGGACGTTTTATGGTGATATCTTTTAGTTTTGATGTCTGCAAATTAGCACATATTTGATAAAGATAATGCAACATCTGCATATTTAAACATACAAATGATATTTCTCCTGGGGTGTCTCCTCTCAATGTGAGATGGTGATGAAAAAGTCTCCACCCTGCATTTTGAATCACGGCTGCAGGTTGTGATGACTCTGGTATGCCCAAATGTATTGTTGTTTTCAGTTGATATGCATTTGGTGTTTCCCTCATTATGTCGCTATAGTTACTGTAATGATGGTGATTGAGATAAAGTATCGCTGTCGTCAGGATGGCCGAACATTCGATGTGTGCCGTCCTGGGTTCATTCAAACTTTTACTGATCCCTTGAGGCGGTTTGTGCAACGGCCACGTGACGGATTCACATTTAGTCAAGCTTTCTTTTTGGCTCTGGTCGTTCACTGTGGTGAGCGAACGATGTGCCATCTGTCACATTCACGGTTAGGTTTTATTATTTATAGTTTTGCAGTAGATTTAGACATTCTGCATTCGGCTAATAATACATCAGAATGTGCAAATCCATAATTTGATATGTAATTACAGTCTCATATTACACATGGAGCACTTGCAATCCGGGAACAACCGGCCGGTTTCGATCGGTTGCCTCTCTAAAGTTTATGCATGGCTTTAAAAGCGGAGTATACGTACATATGCATGTTCATAAAAATGCACATGCCTTGTTTTTGTCTGATTTCCAGTCTGAATACACAATGTTTTATGCATCTGGCTCCAGGTGTTCAAAATGAGTTCCTACTCTTGATGCATTTTTTTAAACGGTAAACACATGAACATTATGAGCAGTGCACTGCACCTGCAGACTGAGTGTAGTGAATTCCAGCCGACACCGAAACATCATTGCAGCATCTCTGTGATCCCAAGTTGGATCCCAGAAATCGAGTACTAACGTTAAACTTCTCGGAATCTGTCATCAAATGTTGACCCGGAACTCGCGGCTCTTCGGCCAAGACGACGCTTCGTACCCGCGCTAAAACAAAGCGGCGCCTTGTGCCCGAACATGGCGAAGATTTAAAGATTTAGTTTCCGCGGCGTGCAGACGGCAGCTCGGGTGAAGTCTACCTGACTGGCCGCAGTGTCTCCCTCTCTCATGGAATGTCTTTTCTTCCTGCAGCCAAGAATGAAGACGATCGACGAACAGAGAGATCCGAGATCAAACGGAGGCTAACGAGAAAGGTCAGGATGCAACAAAGTACCCTTGTTATACATTTGCAGGTTGTCGTTGTTATTATTATGAACCATGCATGACACGTGAAACGGATCTCACTACACACGCCCCTGTTCACTCTGCCTTCAGCTGTCCCAGAGACCCACAGTGGCTGAACTCCAGGAGAGGAAGATCCTGCGTTTCCACGAGTACGTCGAGAGCACCCACGCCCACGACTACGACCGGCGAGCAGATAAACCGTGGACCAAGCTCACTCCCGCTGACAAGGTGAAACTCAACGCCTCTCTTCATGCAGGGCTCCTGTGGCTTAGAGCTTCTTAGCGAGAGCGAGCCTAAGCCCTGTGCGCTGAGGATCAGGAATGCAATACAGATGCTGCTCAATGGCTGAAGCTCAGGAACTGTGTAGCAACGGGTATATGTTGGAAGTGATATGTTTTATTTGTACTCCAAGTAAAAAAAAAACAACCCTTTTTCAAGTTGTTGAGGAACATGAACAGACAAAACTAATCTAAACGTATACGTCGCTTTGATCGCGGCTTTGTGCCTCGCTATAAATGGATAAAAGCTTTCCTCGCTGAAGTGCTGTTTCTTTCATGTCTGTTCTCAGGCGGCCATCCGCAAGGAGCTCAATGAATTCAAGAGCTCAGAGATGGAGGTTCACGAAGAAAGCAGGATCTATACCAGGTCAGGCTCGTATAGAGTGCCCATCAATAATTCAGCTCAACTGTTCTCCAAGTTTATTCATCAATACTCAAAAGAGATAGTTCTATTGAAGATTTTCTGAAGATGTTTGCAGCTAAGCGGGTTCTACAATAACCTCTTTGCCGTTTCCCTCTGTTTCTACCAGGTTCCATCGGCCTTAGAGTGTCCATGCTGACCAGTAAAGCGCTTAGACTGGGACCAGTGAGGAGTTACTGGTCTCTCTCCTCACTGGGGACCGAGCATGTGGCCCATTTGGTTCGTCTTTACTGACCGCCTGCTAATCTGCTTCAGCTGCAGACACTACTGTCGCCGATAACTGGAAGCAAAGCGAAAATATGCCACGAAACAGTTCAACCTCCGGAAGTTTCTCAGAGAGACTCCAGTTCTTAGACCGAGGAGTTCAAGACGGGAGGAGTTTGTCGGTGCGTCCACGATGGAGGGTGCCGTGTGCCAACACTGAAACGGGGAGAACCTTTTCATGTCCTCTGCTGGAGGAACGAGTTGGATTGAACCCAAAGGAAAACTGTCAGAGGGTTAACAAGCACTGTATCCCTCGGGGGAAACTAATCTCCCCATGCCTTCACCTGCCTTCTATTTTCTCTCTTTCTTGCAAAACAGGAAGACTAAAGCACACAACAGAGATCGCTGTAGCTCCTATTAACACTGTTGGATCTGAACTCTTGTTTGTGTACATGTACGTGTTGGGTACTACAAATGTCGACCCTGCAACCAGCCTTACACACACACACACTCACACACTGATTTAAGGTTCAGACCAAATGTGAAAGACTTCCCGTACAGCTTTGTGCTTCCTATGTAAAACTCAGTTGTAGCTCTATTTGAATGAAAGGTTTGAGCCTTGTGTTTAATCCCCTATAGCGCTGATTCCGACCTAATATCTGAAAGTGTGCATTTTACTGTATTTTGTTGATCATTTAAATGATTCTCATGGAGCACGTATCACTAGAATATCTTTTCTAAATAAGGCACTTTACGTTCCTTAATTGGTGTAGAGCATTAAAAAGTTCCGAGCCTATAATTCTGTTCATAATTGAATTATTCAAGCAGGAAAATGTACATATTTTTATTTTCCTGGCTTGTTTTATGGTACTTTATATATGCAAGTCCATAGTTGGCTGCAATTGTATAGATCAATAATGTAGATGTGATTGACTTTATATTGTACATCCACAGTAATGCTGACATGTTTTAATTGTAAAGTATTTCGTAGTAATGGTACACAATGTTTCCTTTTTTTCTTTTTTTTTTATACAGATCTTTAAAACGTTGTTTGCAAAGCACACTGGATAAATTAACAATCCACTACGGAAATTAAAATAACCTGTGATTTTCATTTCAATATGGCGTGATTCTTCCAGCATGACCACTCTTCTGCATCTTATATCCGTTGAAGAAATAATTATTTAAGGCCCAATGTAAGGGTTTAGGGACAAATCGTTGAATGTTTGAAGGTGCTCTCGCAGACAATTTTATGAACCCTTTGATCACGAGAATTACCCACAATTCATAGCAATGTGACATTAAACACAGGGTTACAGATGGAAGTGTGGAGATGTTGAAAAAATGACACAACCAGGATTAAAGATGTAACATAAAAACTCATGAAATCAGAAGAATGTTATTTAATTATGACACTGATTTATTTATCAAACATTTCATTTAGTCATTGAAGCTGTTTTGTCAAAAATGAATAAATACATTGTTTGAAATGACCTCCTCATAAAAGCCTGGAAGATATTCTTATCAAGGAGAAATGAGTATAAAATAAATACCCACAATTGTACGTTGTGTATGTTGTCATGGTCACGTGATGTATTGCAGTAAAGTGCTGTCTCATTTGTATTCGTATCATTTGAAGCCCTTACCGCCTCTCACACTCGACCATTTACCAGTGACGTCGGATAAGTCCCTGAGGGTTCAGGCTTTAAGGCTTTAGGGGGGGACATGAGGATTGGGCCTAAGTGAATGATAAGTACGTGGCCTCTGAAAAATGACCAGATGAGGGCAGTGTTTTATAAAATGTGCAGATTAATTTACAGACCAATCTCCACCGTCTCTATGCCACGATCCAATAATGTGATCGATGTGACCATGAAACCCTTCATCAGACTCTTCTTCATTCAGAATAGTGGACCTGTGTGATAAGTGCAACTGACGTATAGTTTGTCCCTTCAGTCAGTCAACAGGAACAAGCTGTCCTCCTCTTAGTGTGCAGACGCTAACTGAATGACAAATGATTATCAGAACGATTACAGGCATTCGCCTTTTAATCTGATTAAATGTTTTAGTATCCTCCGGTCTAGTTAATCCTGCTGAGGAATAGCGGGTGTTTAGGTACAAAAAATACATTATTAATCCCTTTTTAATGAGCGATAAGAAACACATGTTCACAAGGTATCCAACAGTATGTAAAGTAATATATAAAATGTATAGAAATTAATTAAAATGAGTTCCACTTTTACCAGCGGCAACATTAAAGCGATGAACACATTAATAATTAGCATTTGTTAACCAAAACAAGATGTTTACTTTCTGTATTCACATCCGACAAATGCTCCAAAAGGCATAACTTGCTTATTAACATCTCTCTCTCTCTCACACTCAAGTTGTTATTTTTGTGTTAAAAGGCCTGACTTGAGCCTTTAAATGTGTTCTTTTATTAGCTCCATTAATTGTTGTTGAATGTGCAGGTTTACATACCCATGATGAACAAATGGCTTTGTGATGATCACATTGCGTCACGTTTTTTGCTTGTTCCAACTGTAAGTGGAATTGATTTAGTTATTGAATACAAATCCAACCACGAGGGTGATCAATTAGTTAAACCAATATAGTGTTACTATTTGAATGGACCACTTTGTACTTGAAAAGTTGGGCCCCGAGGTCAAAAAGGTCACTATCCATTAAGTAGCAGTTGTGGAGCTTTTGGTCAGTTGTATCTATAATTTAAATCTTTAATGTCATAATATAACAGCAGTATTTGTAATGTTGTATTAAGTCTAACATGTCCATATAAATCACACTATCCTACTCCTCACATGCTATTGGCAACTTGACTCAAAAAAGATTTTCTACCTCAGTGACGGAGTGAGAAGTGCCGGCTTGATAAACCATATCACCCCAGAACTCATATTGAATCTCCCTGTCGGTAATCGTTAGTAATAATGTCAAACCAGCAGTGATTAAATGCAAATCCTTGAGGCCCCATTTGATTAATTCCCTTCCTCATCTGCTGCTGTCTCTTCCATTCATGACGCATCCCCAACTTGAACCTTTCCGCTTCATTTTGGAGGCTACAGCTTTCATTATCGACGTAATCTCGGACGAGATGCAGTCATCAGTGCTTCAAAATGAGTGGCGCCTCCGTGCGCCGGTTCAAACTGTGGGTCTGATAAGGTGTCTCCGGTCCTTCACACACAGGCTGAAATGAATCCTATAATCACATTAACTCTGAGCATGTGCAGAACGTCAGATGATTTCATCTCTCAATTGGCGAGCCTGTCGTCCACGCTGTCGTACCGTTTGCTCCGTGGAACGTGCGGCGAACTAAATTCGAGCGCGCTGGTAACTTGGCCAGCAGCCTAAATGCAGCCAGAGAAGAAGAACGGCTTGATACGTCTTTATTGTGTTGTTAGCCATGCTAGCAGCGTGACATGCTTGGTCCCCAGAGGATGAATCAATTACTTTGATGATCCCTCTGGACATTTCTTTTCAGCAGGTTGAACATTTTTGTTTTTGCTGACACGTCTTGACAACCATTAAAAGGATTGCCTTGAACCTGTTAGTGCATGTATGGCACTGAGGTGACCGATTGACCCCTTCGGTGACTTTTCATCGAGCGCATTACCAGCTGGTCAGGGTGTCCCCTACCTTGATGAATAGCTCTGCATATTCCAGATGGATTGGCACAGACATTCGTGGTTACCAGATGGTGTGCCCTAATTACTTTCAGTTTTCCTCCACCATGAGGTCGCCATTTGTTGTTTTGAGCAAAACATCTCAAAAGCCATTGGATGGATCGCTGTGACGTTCATGTTCGTGTAAATAATGCAGTCAAAGTTGGCCCGGTGGTCGAGAGAGCTAGAGTATGAATTAGGATAGAGAGAGCGCCCATGTGGGGCCTAAAGGCTCTTTCCCTCATAAATGTCCTGAACACAGCGAAATAAGAAGAGGAAATACCGGCGGAGGGCAAGGTCTCTGTAGGTACAGACAACCCCGCACGCTTCTGGGTTATAAGGGAAGATTGAGAGAGATTATTTTGGTATCAGTCTATATATTGTTTCTTAGGAAAATGCTGCATATTATAGCTTTAAGCTCAAGCACAGTACCAAAGTATAGCCCCACGAACCTGCTGGCATGTCTGTAGATGTGTTTTTCCTTTTCTGTTGATGATAGCGGAACAAACTCTGTGGAGAGACGAGACAAGCATCCATACATTAAAGCAACACCTAAAGTTAAAGTTTGTGTCCTTTCCCTCTTGCAAAGACACACACACATTCCTATTAAGCCTTATGCATTCATAAATAAGTAATACATTCATCACTTTTGACAGTGAATATGATATATATCCTTAATTTTACATCGGGAAGTCAAGATATTTATTATATATGTATTTTTGGGGATATATCAAGACACAATGTGACACAAAATAAAAAACGGTATGATTTCTATTTTTATCTGCATCAGTAAACCTCGGTAAGAAAAACAAAAAAGCAGCTCTGCGTGAATGTACAATTAGCTATGAACTCCAAATATTGACAGTGGTGAGTTATTACGTTCGTGCAGAAAAGAGAAGAAAAGTGTGAGGCGAACTCAACTTTGTCTCTGTTATTAGCGTTGAATATTTATGACTGCATTGGGGCAATTTGTCTTCCTGGGACTAATCGATGCATTGAGTTCTGGTGTCAAGCGGCTACAGTTAGAGAACAGAAATGTATAAACTAAACGCCCCTCCTTAATAAGTAGCTATGATGCGAAGCAAGGTCTGGGATTTTAAACATTTTAAACATGGAATGCATTATCTTTAATATGTGTAGCGCACCAATTTTAATCGCTATAATAATAATTTAAACCTCAGGTTTAACATCAAAACCAAACGCTTCACCGTGACCAACTGCTGCTGCACACATGACGACATTGCTGTAAAGACAGTATCTGAGAGGAAGGCTGTTCAGGAGCATGAGCCAGATTGTAAAAGAGGCTGAGGGTGTGGGGGTGTCATCACTGAATCATTAGAAAACCCTGGAAGTTTCCAAATGGCAGCTCCCCATGGGACTGCTGGGGAAGGGAGGGGGGGGGGGGCTGTAATTACATTTTGCGAATATAACGAAGCGTGCTGTCATTCTTCGTCGCCATGACGGCGAGCGGAGGCCGCTTGGCTGGTCTGTGATGCTCGAGGATGCGAACGCTGCGCGGCCTTTAGATTAGGAGAGTGGGTCCTGCCGGATGACGAGGTGAAGGTAGATGGACGGAGACATCGAGAGCGAACATCAAACCACACCAATTTTAAAGACACGTCCTCCCCAGCAGGGGCTGCATTTGGCCCACAAACGGCTAGTTCAATTAGCTGCTGAGATGTTTGACCTAAAAGCAAGGAGACAAGAGTGGGATTGGATCAGCACTAGATACATGCGATGTTTCAGGTATTGGCTGTTCTTGAGAGGTCCCATCGTATCTAAATAATTCACGAGTAAATGATGTTGCATGCCACAATTGATTTATTTTTAATTTATTTGCACAATTCCAACAATAAAATAAAAATCACAACAGAGATAAATGAATATCACAGTGCAGGAAGAGACCAAAAGCCAACTGGGCTTATTTGAAGCCTCCACCCATATAATATTACACATTTTACAAAATTACAAACATATGCTGAATAAGTTTCAGTTGTGAAACTTATTCAGCACGGTGCTTTTAGCTTAATGCTACATGCTGATGTTTAGCAGGTATAATGTTTGCAGTTTTCTTACTCTAATTACTGTGCAACATTTAATAACTTGATATACAATGCACAGCTGAGGCAGAATGTCGTTATTATTTGCACCAACTGACGGAAACTGGCATCCCTTAAGTGCCACTTCTAGTAAGACCTAGATCCTGACAATATATAGCAAGGTAACTTTACTTAAAAATAGTCAATAGTTAATACAATTACGCCAATCACTTACAATGTTGTTTGCTTTCAAATGTAATAAAATCCCCACGAATCTCAAAATCACACCTTTCAACGGAAGCTTTTTTATTTTCTCTGCAGCCAATGTGAATCCATATCTTCTCCCTTTGTGAGGCTTCCATTTGCCCCAGCTTTCATCTGGCTGCTGGAAACAGGCCTACCTCATGCATCAGGATCCGACACTTTGCACCGAGAGCCCTTGTGAAGAAAAAAAAACCCGACTGTTATAAAAGGAATGAGAGCTGCACAGAGAAAGAGAAAAGGCAATGGTGGTCAGAGAGAGGGAATGTATACAGCACGTGAAAGCCGGAGATGGAGGAGTGAAAGTGGGCTGTGGAACTGAAAGCTTGAGTGTTAATACAGACCCTTTCTCCATAAGGGCTGTGCTGCTTCCAAATAAGATTGATCTCCAATGACAACCTATCAGCTCTCTTATTAGACGACGAACAGATTAAATACATTTCACAGAAGTGCAAAAAAAAAGTACAAAATACAATTCTCTCCATCTGCTTCCTTCCAGACAATCTTTTCCCGACACAGCCTCCAATCTTATGCTTTTGGGGATTACCTTTCTTTACAAAAAAAAACTTTGCCCAAGAGCCTCGTATGTGTGCCAACTGCCTGCATGTTAGTGCGCTGGATGGGCCCTCCTGTCCCCGCTTTAAAAAGCCGCAGGAAGGAGCGGAGCTCTGCTCCAACGAGCGTGATGCTAACTGTGGTGTAATTAGAGGAATGCCACCGCATGCCTGGCAACCTAGACTAATTAGCAAAGCTTTGCTGAGTTTTCAATCCGCAAGGATCCCACATGAAGCAAACACAAATATGATGAACTCACTGAGGGGGTAAACAGATGTATAAATATTCTTGAGTCGCCATCAGTCTTGTGACTGAGACTCGGCTTTCCTCCGGAGGGGTTCATTTTAGCATCCACACACACACACACACACACACACACACACACACACTGCGACATTATGTGACACAACACGACACACGAGCGAAGCGACAAAAGGACCACAGCGGCGAAACGCAACAACGTCATGTGATGCGGTGGTTTAGGAAACGAGCGTGGTGGTTGACGTCGACTGGACGGGCTAATGATTCATGTGACTAGCGAGTGACTAACGACGTCCGTGGCTCGTGAGCGACTAATGACTCACGTGACCAGAGAGTGACAAACGAGGGCCTTTGGGGTCCAGGATACGAGCGGGAAGTCATCACCTCATGGTTGAGCATGTCGTATAAGAGTTTGTGCAGACCACGCAGATAAAAATGCCTCCGCCACGTTTTTTTTTCACTTAGTATCTCATATTATAATAAACATGAGCTTTTTTTATTACTATCACCCTGCATGTCACCCACATCTTTAAAACACAGTTGACGTATCAATGAGGTAATCTACTGAGTGTCCGTTAACATTCTGCAGCCCCGTATAATTCACCTGGAATCGTTATGCCTTAAAGGGCTTTAGCCGTACTGACTGTACACAGCAAAGAGGAAGTGGAATTTCAGTCACTGCCAACAGCAATTGTACAAGTGAGAGATTTCATCTAAAAAATAATCTTTTTATCTGGTTTCTGAAGAATGGAAATGACCATCTGTTCAATTACATGCTGTATTTCACGGTGAAAGTTTTTTGTTGTTTTTTTGCAATGGGAAATGTGACTCAATGTTGTTTCTTTTCTTCTTCTTCTTTTTAAAAAGAAATTATAAATATATAAGAAGGAGCCCACAGATCTCCCTACTTGCTGGTAACCCTTCAAAAGAATAAAGGCAATTTCTTACAGAATTTCTTTGACTGAAGATACGAAACTCCCGAGAAAAGAATCACAGAAATAAATATATCGTCAAAATTCTGATATATTAAATCAGGATTATGAAATAGTCTTACTAGCAGATCAGGTATTTTGCGTATTATCGCGTAAATTTGATATGGCGTCTTATCACTTTTGCAACACATTCTTAGCTCAATGCATCAAATGCAGCCGCTTGGTTAGTGCTCCTTCAAACTATGACCTACTGAGAGTAAGTAATGTTTAATTTCCACTAGTATTGCGTAATTATCATCTGTAGTTTTTTCTTCGCAAGACTGACTAGTGTTTTCTCAAAATTGGATTTGCTTTATTTGTTAATAGAATAAACTTAATTATCATCCCTTAAACTGATTGCATAATTGTATCCAGTAACTTTCAACATTTGATTGATAATATACAGTAATTAAAATGAGGAGCTTCCGATATCCGGTGAATTATGCAGCTTTAAGTTTTACCAACAAACCCCTGAATCTCTCATCGGCATTACTGAATAATATTTGAGTCTGAAGCTCATCGATGAACTGGTATCTGATTAACTAACATGTCGAGACAGGACAATGTTTTAGTGCAATCGCTGATTTAAAGTCAACTTGAATTTGCCTTATGAACATAACCTACTCAATGAAGTATTAAAAGTTAACATGTAATATACATTTGACTCACAGCAGCCCCTATGTTTGTCCTCGTGAGTGTGTGTGCTCTGCTCTCTCTTCCCCAGCTAAAATGTGAGTGTTTTATATCAAATTGCGGCAAGTATAGACCAAAAATAATCACCATTTAGGAGCACTCGGGCATCAAGAGAAAGAGGTGTGCAGATTTACCAATTACCTTTTAGAAAATTAGCTTCCAAGAGAAATGTCGGTGCCTTGCTACTAATGTAATACTACTCAACTCCTAAACATATAAGCCCACAGAGCACCACATTTATGGCATTTTGTGCAACTCGGTGCAGAAGATTAGAAGCCACTTCTTTAATGCTTTTAGTTCTGGTCTATTTTCTTTTCTTTGTGGGAATTTAGATAAATTCACAGTCAGAGTTTCTGAGTGCTCAAATAAGTGCAGTTCTTATTACCGACAGTTTACTGCACTGTAATTTAAATCTACGTATTGTAGAAAACGCCCTTCAGTTATTAAGTCAATTACACACCAAGAAGTAGATAAACCTTTAATACTTACGTTCATAAAGGTTATGCACCCTGAAACCAAGTTTAATTAAAAATGTATTAAACTTTTGAATGAAAGTTGCAGTATAGTACAGGGTTTTAAATAGGTGGCCTTTTTGATCTGGGGCTGTTTTTCATTGTTTTGGTAAAAGGAAATGTCAACGCTACACAGAGGCGGTCCGAGTCATATAGACACATCCAGCCATGGGCATACATTTATAACTTTGACTTTTTTAACACTATCATTATTTAAATATTGCACAAAGAAAGGCCACAAACTATGGAGCCTATATTAAAAAGGACCTATTTTCATCAACAAATTTGAATGACTAAATCTGAAGTGAGCCTTTAAAGCTGGTGTTCATGACTTGTGTCAGGCTGCCCTCTCACAAAGACATGAGATCTATTCACGACCGTCTTCTCTCATTTGCTCTGAAAGAAATAGAATTCAAAGAAATCAGATGCAAGGAAAATACACTCCATGGAAGCAAGTAACTCATTTTCAATTACTCATTAATAAAGCATTAATTTCCATGGGGCATTCCTCACCGTCTGCCTGTGTCTGAAGTGTGCTGCCGCTGCAGCTGGAGAATGAAGGAGCGTGGCATTAGTGGGAATGGAGAGGCAAGAGACTAGCCAGAGACAAGATTGGGCTTAGTTGTCTCCTCTCAGCTGAGTGCCATCACAGCTGATGATCAATCACTGCAAAGCTGAACAAAGAGTGGAACAAAAGAGCTGGCTCAAGTCCCCCTGGTGCTTTTTCATCAGCTCGTTATTGCTGTCATCAATGCTGTCATCAATGCTGTCATCAATGCTGTCATCAATGCTTCATCAATGCTGTCATCAATGCTCTCATCAATGCTGTCATCAATGCTGTCATCAATGCTGTCATCAATGCTGTCATCAATGCTCTCATCAATGCTTCATCAATGCTGTCATCAATGTTGTCATCAATGCTGTCATCAATGCTCTCATCAATGCTTCATCAATGCTGTCATCAATGCTGTCATCAATGCTGTCATCAATGCTCTCATCAATGCTTCATCAATGCTGTCATCAATGCTGTCATCAATGCTGTCATCAATGCTGTCATCAATGCTGTCATCAATGCTCTCATCAATGCTTCATCAATGCTGTCATCAATGCTGTCATCAATGCTGTCATCAATGCTCTCATCAATGCTTCATCAATGCTGTCATCAATGCTGTCATCAATGCTGTCATCAATGCTCTCATCAATGCTTCATCAATGCTGTCATCAATGCTCTCATCAATGCTTCATCAATGCTGTCATCAATGCTCTCATCAATGCTTCATCAATGCTGTCATCAATGCTGTCATCAATGCTGTCATCAATGCTCTCATCAATGCTTCATCAATGCTGTCATCAATGCTGTCATCAATGCTGTCATCAATGCTCTCATCAATGCTTCATCAATGCTGTCATCAATGCTCTCATCAATGCTTCATCAATGCTGTCATCAATGCTCTCATCAATGCTTCATCAATGCTGTCATCAATGCTCTCATCAATGTTTCATCAATGCTGTCATCAATGCTCTCATCAATGCTTCATCAATGCTGTCATCAATGCTGTCATCAATGCTCTCGCCAAAGTTGGACGATAAAGCTGCGCGGCACCATGTTGATACTATAGATTATGCAACATTGATCAGCTACACTGCAACGTGTTGCAGCTCGCACGCTATCGACTCTGAGTCACTGGAGCCGGTCCGAGGGAAACCAAACTCCCGGTATGCTACTTTGTCATCTTTTGGTTTAGTTCCCGTGTTTTCAGGCTGTGACGCTTGTGGCGTCAACGATCGCTCAGTTTGAAGAACCCACCTTTCCTCCGTGAGCTGTGTGAAGTAAGCACTGCAGCTGCTCCTGGTGGTCAATGTGGCAGGCAGGCCTAGTAAAGAGCTATGGATTCAAAGTCTCAGTAGATGAGCCAGACACTACACAGTGGTTTACATACTAATCAACACATTACAACTTGTCCACAATAGAGACTTTGTAAGTGCGCCTAAGCTTCAAACCATGATGTTCTTGATACCCCTCACAGTTTCTGCTTGTTACATGTATAGTGCCTTTTCAAAATAAACTCCCGTATTCACTGAAAACATTCAGTTTTTCCTCATTACATGCATATGTTCTCTTTTCAAAAATAAACTTCCAATGCAGGTTTACTTAACCACTTGGTTAGGTTTTAAAAAAAGATGTGGAAATGTGGAAATATAGCATGTTTCGGAGAAGAAGAATACGCCTGTATTGCAAGAGCTCTCCACGTTTTTTGTACTTTTTTTCTTCATGTACCTGAATGGCCAAACTTCCTTTCTGAAATGTTCGTGGCCAACTTTGACTATACAGTATATAAAGTAGTTGCAATCAGAGTATTCAGTTAATAATTCAATCAGTCGAGACTCATTTAATATGGGGCTTAGAGAGTTAATTATAGAATGAATAAATGTGATATATAGGCTGTGCAATATAGGAGAAGCTGAACAGATATAAGGAGCCTTTGGTGATGAGACCTCATCATGAAATTTTAATTTTTAAGGAGGGGGAAGGGGGGGTGTAGTCATGGCCAGTCAAGGGGGGGGGGGGGGGGGGGGGGGGGGGGGGGGGGGTAGTCATGGCCAGCCACATGGAAATATCCCTGATAAAGTCTAGACAGGGACACATCTGAGGATAATGCAGCGACAGCTGAAGAGATGGATGTAAGTCAGCTGTAGCAGGTTTTATTAGAAACAGTGGGCTACTGGTTGGTTTAGAGCTCCAGTTAAAATACTGTATAATGGAGCCGCCATGTAGTCTGGTTAGTACTGCAGATCACAGGCAGTTCAAAGTGACTGGATGCATATTCAATGCACAGCAAGTGAGGCTAAAAAAACACCCACTCTAGGGGGCTCCCCTTCGTGGATTTAACAGATACTTAACAGATACTAAATCAACAGTGTGACTCATGTAGATTTTGTTAGGAGGACGATTTTAATAATATTTGGTATCGCAGAGAAGACGCATGTAACATGCGACGCAAGTAAAATGTTTGTTTTTTTCCATAACATGACGCTTTTGAGACTAGTGGAAAGAAAAATATACCAAATCGTTTTTACATTTTTTTATCCCAAAAAACATGTTTTTGGATTTATGGAGTGATAACATTTGATATATGTTATCACTCCATTCAATATTTAATTTTGAACCTTTATCTAATTTTGTGTTGGAAGCGTATACAAATTATCACATAAGACAATGACTAATTTACATATTGAAATATAACATTACAGAAAACTTTAAGGAAATGAATAGTTGCCTTATCAGAATAGGTAATGCGAATGAAAAAATGGTTTTGAAACTTATTTAAACTTTTCCTGCTTCAAGACAACTAATAAGCATATTTCCTAAAATGTCAAACTAACCTATATCACCCTTAAAAAACAACAACAACAAAAACACATTAAACTATGAGCTGCTACTCAGACTTATGAAGGAATATGAAGAAAATACTCAGCATCAAAACCACATAATTAGTTAGTAACTGCATGGCCCATAACTCTAAATCAACCTTAAATATGCCTGCAGGCTAGTGGCCTTTTTCATTTCTTCTTGGTTGTCACAGGATCTGATTTGTCTAGATGTCAATATGTAATTTGCATCCAGCTGCCAAACAAATCTGCATCTCAATCAATCAATACCAAACATTCCTTTATGAACAGACGTGGTTAATATGAGTGCAACTATGTATCTCAGGGCAAAGCCTGAGAGGAAACAATGGGGGAGGTCTGGGGACAAATTAATACATTGCTTAATTAAAATCCGACCGTTGGCCATCATAGATTTTAAATTCACCCGTCATAATCTATTCTCCTCACTGCTCTGTGTGGATTTTTGGTCATGAATAAGTCAAGATGCAGGGCAGCAATTTTTCATCAACAGGCAAGTCCTGGAGCTGTCACAGTGACAATTCATGGTGTCTCAAATTCATGGGAACAGTGACAAGCTGTATTATTATTATTTTTTTCCAAAACGTCTTTATTGCCATTTAAATTAAAGGAATAGTTGGACAGCTTGGAAAATATGGTTATTTGCTTTCTTGTTGAGAGTTGGACGAAAAGCTTATATTGAAAAAAAGGGCGAGGAAATACTTTTTCCCATGAAGTTCAAACTGATGCTTTAAACTTTTTTAATCAACCCAATTATAGGCAATAACATGTTTAAATAATCAGTGATAAAAGACTTTATTCAAATGTCTCTAGCTTTGGAGAAGCTGCTCATATTTTCGTTTTCGTTTTCATCCTGTTCTGAGGCTGTTGTCCTCAAATGGATTTGAATAGTTTATTGAAGGATTTGAAGGATGTTCTTTTGCTATATTGAATGTATTTATTTCTCATGTCTGAGCTCACATGAAGTGAGACGGCAAGGAATGAAATCCACTTGCTATCGCATTGGAGCATTATTGATTGCCGAGGGAAAATAAGTAGCTGAAAAAGGAACAGTTGCAAAAGAGAAGCATCATAATGCAAATTGGACGATGCATTTCATTAACTTGGGCCTTTTTTTGTTGTTGTGATTCTCAAATCTCTTTGAAGTGATCCATTAGGTTGTATTTAGTATAACAGAATAATCAGGGTAGCCGACACGGAGGCGGAATCGATGTCAGCAAATGAAGAGCTTTCAGGTAGACCTCTGTGAATTAAACTAGCATCTATTAAGTCTTTAGAGTAGTGTTTTTATTATACCACACGTGTTAATTGAACACAAGCAAGGAGGGCCACAGCAAAGAAAAGAGTCTTTTGAATTGATTCTCTGGGATAATCAGCTTTATTATGCACACAGCTTCTCATCAGCGGTCCTTTCAAGGAGATGAAAAAGTAACATCACAGACCAGCAGGATCACATTGTTCCAGCACCTTTTAATCTTAACAAGCTTCTACAAATTCAGTTTTAAACTTTTATACCGGCACTATTACGGATTTAGTAGTTCTTCCTTTTTCCTCGCAGAGTATCGCAGGGCTAAAGGAAAGTATTGAAAGACATAGACCAACACATCTTTTTAATGGATTTATTGACAATAAAAGAACATGGAATAATGGAAACCTTTACAAATAGAGTTTATTATAACGACTCTCTTCTTGAAAACCCCTCAAGATCAGGTAACATCATGTCTGGTGGATATTGTGCTTTAGTAGTGCATAAAACCATATTCCCAAGTTACAATTAGTGAAACTGCCACAAACCAAGTGCCCCACAGTCTGTCTTTAGGGGACCCTCGGGCCGGTCGACAGCTTGCCACGTTGGCAATCCAGCCCAGGTTATGATGCAAAATTATGATGATTCACGAGTGCCAGACCATCTTAATTTACTGTTGTCTAAATAGTAAATAATTGAATGTTTAATATGCGGAGAATAGGGAGTTGGTGTCATTGCCTGTACAAGATACTGCAGACACAAACAACAACATTTAAATAATAATCCGTCAAATCATCATCGTGGCTACAAAATGTCGTGTTGATGAATATTGTTTCCAAAACCCTGCAAAGCGACTGAAAAAGCCGACAGTCAAAGCAACACTGAATGAAGTGCTGATATTTATTCAAATGAACACACAAGAGATTTGAAACATTAAAAAACAAAACGCCAATTTATCATCAGTTTTATATAACATGAAACACAAACTTACATGTTTGTCCGGCCGCGGGACATCATCAACATCCCGATGTTTCCTCTGACCAAAAATCGGGGTAAGCATCTCCCGGCATGACATATCCAACCCTGATATGCTTCAGCAGCTGCTTCGCCACATGGAGAGGAGCTGTGATGTCGACACCAGGCAATACAAGCTCCTCTGTAGCATTGAGGAATAGAGCCTTTACCGTTGGCCCTTTCCTTCCTAAAGCTGTGATTGCTCATTTAAAAAAAAACAGACGGTTGCCCAATTATAGTCTGGAAACGTACAAGCTCTGCCCTCCATTCAGGAATTTAGTCTATTAAATGTTTTGTTTGAAATTTTCATTTCAACCTTTATAATTGGAATGACAACTAAAGTTCACAACAACTAAATCTCTCAGAATGGAAACATTCAGTCAGTCCATAAACACCCCTCAGCTGAATATGCAACACATTATTGTCCAACTATACTGATAGATAGTTTTGTATATATACTGTGTATACACACTTTGGTCTAATACTAAAAAAGTTCTGGTGCACCCTATCCACGTCTCTCATTCCTAATTTTTTGTTTTCCATGCCTAGTCTCGCATAGCTACCACTGGTCAGGTGATCTCCTTCCTCCAGGATCCCAGGTGTAAGGGGGCGTGGCCTGGGGAACACAGGGAAGAGATTTGTTTGGGGTGAGGAGAGAGGGAAGGTTTTTGGGCAATTTGGAAATTAGCATTTTTAAAGGATAACTTAACCGACCCTGGTGTTTGCTTTGTTTTCACCTTCAGTTCCCTCTGTATGCCTCTCCATCGGGAATCTCACTAAACTATGAACTGTGAACTGTGAACTGTGAACTGTGAACTGTGTATATATAGAAGTAAACAACTCTTTGCTGTAAAAAGATATGGCGGAGTAATGTTTGAGAAAGAAGTCGCTCTCCCCCTCTCTGTGTGTTGTTACCAGAGCGTGCCTTTGCTTTGTTAAGCTTGCGTTTAGTGCTTGTGAACATGCGCCACAGGTAACATCTGATAATCCATGTCCGGACCGACAGGGGTCGTCGTGGTAGAGTAGCACCCACCTCCGGTTCCCCCAAAAGTGAACACTTTTACCCCTGTCAGCACTTTCGCCATAGTTTGTGCTGTTAGCGCCGTTAGCTATCAGCCATCGGCTCGCCGTCACCATGTTGTGAGCCGCTGAGAGGCCACGGAAATGCTCACAATCTCACATCTCGCACCCTTAAAACTACAATGCATGATTTTCTTATATAATGACGCCCCAAAAATGTAGTTCGAGTATGAATCAACACCTATTTCCATACAGTAGTTGGGTTTCCAACATTCACATTGTGACTCTCTCTTTTTTTAGATTTATTGTAAACAAACATGGTTAAGGTCTAACAAACATGACGAAAGAATTTCCCTCCACCTAGAAAATATTTTTCTCAAACATTTGAGTTCTGCATTCATGTTTACTACCTACAGTATTCTTCTTCTTCTTCTTCTTCTTCTTCTTCTTCTTCTTCTTCTTCACTGGCTTTGTTGGTACAATAGTGTCTTTCTAGACATGTTACCACAACCTGTTGATCACTGGAAGAGCTTAACTTGATTTGGTAGCTGATTATTTAGTGTCGGTTTCGAAACAACAGATGTTGGCTTGTTGTGGATTTGATCCCCCTGTCATTTGCAGGGATCTTTTAACGACACCACGATTTAATGAACAGGAAGGTTAATGGAGGATTTTTTAATGGAGCATGTGGCCATTAGTAAGAATAGAATATGCTATTGATACAGACTCAATTTCCACCTATTGTTATTGAACTGTAGCTGTGGCGACCCTCCCCTCACTGACTCCCACCCGCTCATTTGCAGCACAAATGGACAAAAAACAAATGTAGCTTGACAACATTTCTCTCTCTAATTATTTTACTTATGTGAATATTTAGTCGGCGTCAATTACTCATTAGTGAGATTGTCCTGCTCATTAGACTTAATATTTTAACTATGAGATGAGGTTGAGTCAAGGACCCCGGGTCCTGAGAGGTTTCCTTCTTGTTCTCTGAGTGAAGCTGCAGACACGCAACATGGATTTATTTCTAAACCCTCCTTTAATGGTTGTCAGTTACAAGTGTATGAATAACAACTTGCAATATCTGATAGCATGAGGCTATGTTCCCTGTGGATAGCTGTCCAGAAATTAAAGGCACCCCAGGGTGTGTGGCACATGGTGTCCGCCATTTATTTTATCTTTCACGAACAAGAGAAGCTATATATTTTTTTTCCCATTTCCTCTGGACAATAACTCCAGACTGGAATATCATGCAATATCATGCATCTTCCCTCACTTTGTACCTCTTTGTGAAAAGTGACCCAATAGAAATAGTAATAAAGCCATAAATGGCAAAAATAAATCTTTTCGGGACCCTTTTACCCGGAATTTAAGTGCACATTTCCCCAGAACTATTATTCCTCCTATGTTGGAATTAAATTGTGGGTGCGTCCCAATTCTCTTCAACTGCATTCACTTTTCTCTTACTTTTCTCATACTTGTGTCTTAGACCCAGCAACATCTTCTCTCTGCAGCCATTTCTCCTTCACATGAATACCAATCTGCGTTCTGTACTGCGTGTCCTGCTTAGGAACCATGTCTACTTGCAGAAGCATTCATATTATTGTGTCTGTATTGTGTTCTGATTCTGAATTCATTATTTAATAAACCATAATATGGTAATTGTGTCTTTTTTACACTGGAAATGTTGCTGGAGCTGATGTATCCTATCAAGGTGCTTGGATATAAACTAAAATATTTGAAGTCTTATTGATTTTGACACTCCTCTCCAAGACAGAGCAAGTAACAATGTAGCACCCGTCTTTATACTTTGTGGTAAAGTCCTAAAAATGACTTACAATCAGGGTAATGTTCAATGAGAATGGGACTTTTCGAAAATCCATATTATTTTTGTTACCCATATTCCTCACTTTTAATGTTCTTCTCTCTTATCTCTTGCATCCAGGGCCACTCATGCAGTCTGTGGAAGCCGCCTCCATCAGCATTGACGGATAGAGTGGGCAGCTGAATGTAAGCTGCGGGGTAAGCCCCATCATTATATTCTCGAGCAGTCTACTGTAAACCATGAGGCCTGTCTGCTTTTCGATTGCAATCCCTCACAGAGGTTAGCGCCGTGGATTAAAGCAATCTTCAGTCAGGCAGTCACGTTTCTGCTACAGGCCTTCGCCCAGTGAGGACTGGTAGACTGTCTGTAGTCATGACAACTTCGGTTGAGCCCCTGACACAGACTTTAGGAAACATATCACGTCAAGAAACGCTTTGAAGGGCTGCCTCGACCTGCGGGCCACATTTAATTTGTGCCATGAATTACACATATGTTTTTTCATTAAAAGAAAATCAATGTGCTCTTTAAGTTTGTTGCATTTTGTCATAAACACGTTGTATAAGTATACAAGTATAAGACTGTAAAAATACGTAATAAAAAGAACTACGCACCCAAAGGTCGCTAAGACAAACGCGTGAGAAACTGCGTCTTTTTTAATGGCAAAATTAAAACGGGGTCTCTCTATAAAGTCAATCTCTAGGAAGTATTTAAGTGTTTATTTATATGATCAACCATCTTTCTCCAGAATCGCCGACTCCACCTTCTCCAAGGAGGAGGAAAACACCAATATCAACCTCGGTGTATAAACACCAACTCCAGCATCTCTTCCTACTTTTATTCACATATTTCTGTGATAACTGTATTATGTGTTGTGTTGTATTTGCTCTACATTTAGTTGAATCTTATTAACATGTTTATGTAAGTTTGTAATATAGGTTTGTGTAATTTGGGAAAGTAGCTGAGAGAAGAAAACTGCCCAAAATGGAGCCTGAATCTCTGTCTCTGTTCACCACACATACATTGGAAATACATTATTTATTACCTTTTTGCCATTTTCTAATCCTCGAACACTATTCTTTTTTCTTTTATCCATTCCTGCTCTCCTTCGTCTCTCTGTTTCCATTTACAATCTCTACACAGTGCAAAGAGCACAACGCCATCCATACTCCACGTTATTGACTGCAGTTCTGGTCTAGAATATTTAATTGAAGAACACAGGTGCAGTGTACAGGTGTAGCAAATGAATATCTCTGAAAGGCAACTCGACTCAAGGACCCTCTCCACTCTATCCATTTTCCATTAGCCTTCTCATCTATTTGGGCTGTCTGTTATTATTATCAGCTTGAGTTACTTTTACGAGGGAAAAAGCACTCAACCCCAATCATTACATTGAAAATGTGGTATTTTTGTCAACATTCAATTAAACAAATGGAAATATGGATTTGTGCATTTTGGTCTTTAGTGGAGTCTGACAGGAGAGAGGTACAATTCACCTGAGAGGGACCGAAAGAGAACAAAATCAAGATGGTGCACATTTAAAGCCAAATGCTAGACATCACCACAAACTCTTATGGAAATAACCCTTCATAGTTGTTAAGCCAAATATGTGTTCAAGGAAACCCTTGCTTGAATTATGTACAGTTGGAATAAGTGCTATGTTTTATATAACAATTAAAAAAAGTCAAGGCCGATGTCTCTTTCCAGAAATCATGACCTGTTTACTCAAGATAACCCACAGGCCTTGTTGGGGTCTGTGTAATGGCTTGTGCTTCAAGTCACTTTTTTACTTTTTATCAGCCAAGCTATAAGGAAGGCAGTGTCAGTGGGTTGGTCCACTATTTGGGTCTAGACTAAAATATATCAACAGCTAAAGTGCCTTGTGGATGAACCCTAATAACCTCTGTAACCACTTCTTCATCTCTTACTCTCTCTCACTCTCTGGAACTGACAACCCGCCCACATCAACAGACTCTGCACCTGTCCGTCGCATCATTCGCACCCTCTCTCCCTCCTCCCTGACCTTCTATCTGCCCTCCCTTCAACTGACTCCTTCTCACTCATGCATCCTAACTCTGCCACAGACAATCTCCTCTCTACTCTGTCTTCATCTCTTGATTCTCTCTGTCCTTTTAAGACGCGACCGGTTCGCAAGTCCTCTCCGGCTCCGTGGTTGTCTGACTCGGTGCGCGCCGAGAGAGCCACCTTGCAAGCGTCGGAAAGGAAATGGCAAAAATCTAAACATGCAGACGACCTGCTCGCCTATCACTCTCTTCTCTCTTCTTTCTCTGCCTTTATCTCTGCAGCCAAAAGCTCTTTCTACCAAACCAAAATTCAATCTTCTTTCTCTATCTGTTCCAACCTCCTTGACCCCCCCATGTCCTCCTCCTTCCATCCTTCTACCAAGCCACTTCATCAACTACTTTACAAACAAGATAGTTGACATACACTCCTCCTTTACTAATCCATCTTCTATCACTACACTTCCATTAACTTCTTATTCATCCCCTTCACTTTCATCTTTCACCTCCCTGTCTCCTAATCAAGTTCTTACCTTGGTAACCTCTGCCCGCCCAACCACCTGCCCCCTTGACCCCATCCCTTCTCACATTCTCCAGTCCATTGCTCCCGACCTTCTTTCCTTTCTCACACATCTTATTAACACCTCCCTCTCAACCGGCTGTTTCCCTAACTCTCTGAAGGAGGCAAGAGTCAACCCTCTCCTGAAGAAACCCACTCTCAACCCGTCTGAAGTCAACAACTATAGACCTATCTCACTTCTTCCTTTTCTTTCCAAAACTCTTGAGCAAGTTATCTTTAACCAAGTGTCCTCCTATCTCCACCATAACAACCTTCTTGACCCCCACCAGTCTGGATTCAAGGCCGGCCCTCCTTGCTGTCTCTGAGCAACTTCACACTGCTAGAGCAGCCGCTCTCTCCTCTCTCCTTATCCTTCTAGACCTTTCTGCTGCCTCTTCTCACTCAGAAGGCGGCACAGGTTCTGGTCCAGGCTCTGGTCATTTCACAACTAGACTACTGTAACTCCCTCCTGGAAGGTCTACCTGCTAAGGCCATCCGACTGGTCTTCAACCTCCCGAAATTCAGCCACACTACTCCGCTCCTCCGCTCCCTTCACCGGTTACAGATCGGGTCCGGTCTACATCCAGGACATGGTCAAACATTACATCCCAGCTCGTTCACTCCGCTCGGCATCTACCAATCGACTTATAGCTCCGTTACTGCGAGCTAATCACTCGACAAGATCAAGACTGTTTGCTGTGCTGGCTCCTCATTGGTGGAACGAGCTCCCCATTGACAAACAAATGAAATATATAATCAATGTATTGTTTGTATTCCATATGAAAATGTTTGGACTCGCCAGATGCATTTATTTAAAATGTTTTATAGGGATGTAAATCAAGTGTCATTTCTTTCTCTTATTAATGGGTAAAGGGTATAACATAAACACAATAATATAGTTGGTATGATATCATATTTTCTGTTGCAAATGAGTAACTAGTTATCCTCGTGTTTACTTACTCAGAAATTATCATAATTTCAAGGAGGCAGGATTGTTCACCAGCATCTTGGGAATTATGACAGCAGCAGCACAGTATCTGCATATTAGAATAAATATATTGAACAACTGTTGTATATGACATCGGGGATATGAGCCTTTCCCACCGCTCTTAAAGTGGCCAGTCCTTGAGTAATCTGCACGGAGGCGTCTCTGTTGTTGTGTAAAGCAACAACAGTAATTGATCAGTGGCTGCTCGTGAAGGAAACCTCCATAATTAAATTGAAACTCGTCAAGCTCTCTTTCACTGGAGCACTGTGCACTGGTGACACTGGTCTCCATGGTGACTGCGAGATGCTGGTCTGAATTTGCGGAGGAGATGCAGAGTTGGATGTTTTAATTTCCTGATAGTGGTGCATAGCACACTCAGGGACACTGAGCAGCCTTAGGCCATCTCTAGTGTGTTTATCTGAGCACCAGTGGAAATGCACTTTGCAGTCCGATGTCATGAAGGACTATTTTGAAGCACTCTCTGCTATTTAAATTGAATCATGGTCATGAAAGATGTATTATTCCATTAGGAGCCCAATAATTTTCAAATAAATATTATGCTATCCAATTCCCTCTTGTTTTCAGGAAACCAAAACAGTTTTTTTTTTTTTTCAGAAACGGAGCTCAAGCATTTTTTCTGTGCTTCATTTAATTGAGTTTATTTTTTGACAACAATTGAAGTTATGGCTTGAAGCACAGCTGCTGCATTATAAATGTTTATTCAACAGAAGAAGCTTAAAAAGTATGATCAGCACAGTTGCCGTACTGCAGTCAGGGATTAAACAACATAGTGGCATTTTACACAAATATACAGTTATTTACATTCACACAGGCTTTTCAGTATACCGTTTACAGTGCAAAGCAGTCTTATATCAAATATAAAAAGGACCAAATTGATAATGAGAATAACTGAAGGCAAATTACAAAGGTACAAAGCTGAATGGAGGAAAAAGATTGAAGAAGCAAACGGTGATATGAACTCCCTACTAACGTCGATTGGCAGTTAATAGGAACTCTGTTAAGCATAAGTGACACCTCACCTCCGGGAGTCCCAGATTAATAAACTGCTTCACACAGTGTCCTTGAACCAAATAAGATACAGTTATTTAATATAACACACGTCAATTCTGCCATACGCAGTGTTTAGCGACTATTCAGACCCGCTTACTGACTTTTATTTCTTTAAAGCACCAAGCAACAAATTAAGCGACTATCAGGGAAAACGTGATGAATAATCAATATATCATATTGTAATTCACTCTTTTCCTTCCCTCTTGCGTCGCGTACAAGCAGTCACGAGGCGTGGGCCAGTCAGTAGGAAGTCAAATATACAGATGTACATGGGATTATTTTTTTGAAGGCCGATATTTGTGATCTAAACCAAAAAAGAAAAAAAATATTCGATGTCAATAAGTTGTTAACTTTACCTTTTTTTTATTTTTAATTCTTTACTTTAAATGAGATCTCCCTGTAGCTTTTGATTATTTGTCTAAAGATTTCTCTAACTTCCTTTATTACATGGTTGTAAATGAGTCATCTGGCAACTTTTTAAGCTGTAGTTATTTTTATCGAAAAAGGAGTAAAATAGCCTTCTGTAGTTTACTACAGACAGAAATCACCAGAAATTAATCTGCAGGTCTGCAAAATATGAGATTCTATAGTCTTGGTGATGCAGTCATCACACACACGAGGACAGCGGGTGATCTGCTGTAGCCGACGAGCGAGCCGCTAACATTCTGGCTCATTCAGTCACATTAGCCCCCGTAGATTCTCTTTATTTTCTCGGTGCTGTTCGATTTACTCCACCTGGCATATTAGGCTGTTCATGGTGAGGTTCAGGTTTACTATGCGTAAATATTAGTCGTTAAGATTAGGGTTTTTTTTCCTAGGAAATGTGTTTTTATTCACGTTGCTTTGCCAGTTAAATCAGTTAATATCCTACAAATAAAAACACTCTGAAGCTTTGTGTGACTGAGGCCATTTTGCTCTCTGAGTGCAAAATAATTAGGCTCATTACATCAGTGAAGAGCTTCCTGGAGTATTAGGGGATTAGGGAGGCAGCGTTTAGTACTAAAAGACTACAGGGTGTGGACCAGACTGCTTGAAATCTCCATTGTTACTAGGGCAACATTGATTGACCAGCATTGATCAGTAATACTGGGATATCTCTGTTTCTTTGTTATTGTCACTTGAGGTAAGGTAATGAGGTGGTAAAATATTACTGATTTGTTTCTGATGAACTCGGCCACGCAGAGAACATTTAATTGATGTTATATTTAACAAACTGTATCCAACAACTGAATCTATTCACATCTAAAATAATGAAAAATAAGGAGAATTCTGCAGTGAGAGTAAAAAAATGAGACAAGGAAACATTTTTGAGCCATCCGAATGTGATAATGAAGTGAAAATCATGCACACTTTGCCTTCGATCATACCCTGAATGCACAATACAGATATTTGTAATATATCCATTTATATTTGAAACGACTCGCTTTTGTTTATTTGTCAAACTATAATAAGTGGACCACCCTTGTCATTTTTGTTTTGGGGAAAACTTATTCTATACATGTGTCATTGTGCCCTTAATTTGAGTTTGCAAATATAACGCTGGCTGAGAGATATCCTTTACACCCGACAGATGCAGCACTTTGTCAAAGCTAAGCATGTATATACATTTCACTTTAAATCACCACTGTCACTATAAGAAAATATGCAGGAATGGATCACGGTGCAAAGGATGTCAATCTCCTACTTGCCACAACATAGTCAATACGTAGAGTCTCTCCTGGTCTCTGTGAGTAACGCCACAGTCACCAAACAGACAAATTGCTGAATCTGTAAACAGAGCAGAACGCCATTTCCATCGGATTGTTGTTCCCCCTTTGTTCTTTTATTTATTTATTTGTTCATTTGAGCCTTGTGTGTGTAAAGGTTTGTGTGGAAATAGTAAGATCTAAAAAGTGTAGAGAAAACATACAGAATCACAGTTGCGCCTCAAAATCATTTGAGCTGCATGTGGCTGAAGCCCAATTTGTTCAAATGCAAAAGCTTTATGTTATCTACAAATTCACATTTATTTAATTTCTTTCTGTTCATTTGTCAAGTCAATATTATATAGAGTCCATCCCAAATGCCTAAAGGGGGCTTTACTGTCATCGTCTTTGACTTACATTCCATCTACTCAACATTTACCACATTAAATAAACATTTCAACATTAATTAAAAAAAATGGCACATTTTGACACGATTGCGTGTCAACACACGTAATTTGCTTTCAAAACATTTCCACATGAGAACACATTTTGATTAGCTCTGCATAATCACCTCTGACATCCATCATCTGGTATGCAAAGTTGAAACGATCATTAATTCCACGGCGTCCATTGATGAATGTCTCCCATTTGATTGACATCATCATCTTTTGGAGTAAATAAATAACCCAATGCGTCCTAAATGTGCCACAGATATTCCAGATGACAGACATTAAGCTCATTTAAAAGCAGATCAATCATTTTCTTTGAGCAGTTTGACTTCAAAGACATAGCATCTGTGTGATGAAAATGCTCTCAGTTTCGAGTTTTTGGGTTGTTCATATTTATTTCAAACAATAAACCAACACGGTGAGTCAAGCGTTGTGGCTGCCGACATTATTCTTCACTGGCAGGTTGGACATTCTTTAGTGATTCTGATCAGAGGCTGTCTGCAGACTTGACACCACTCATGAAAGTTAAGTCTTGAAAAGACGTCCATAGAAATCCAAGCATCTGCGGTTCAATGTCATTCAGGATTTTTCCTTCTGAGCACCAAATCTTACGAACTGGGCTTGATTATAATTTTCATTTCCTGTCTGACAAACATTGTCTGAACCGTTAGACCTTCAAACAAAGTTGATGGTGGCAGAGTCTCAAGGGAGAAACTAAACAAAACACATCCATTTATGTTGTACAAGATTCCCTTTTTTCTCAGCGTTGTTGACCTTGTTGTCAACCACAACAAGCTATGCAATAATTCATCAACCAGCTGTTGGTGGGTATGAGTCGTTCTCTGTAAGGCAAATTGTTTTTGTATCGATGCTAAAGATACAAATGAAAAAGTCAAAATACTCCTTTATCACCACAAATTTTCTTTGAATGTATAGGAAAGTGTTCTTAAAAGAAATAAAAAGATTGAATTGGAATAATCCCATCGTTTCAGAATCCTTTCTTTTGTTGAAATTTTTACCCTGTCAGTAATCCTGTCTTATTACAATGCTCTCTGATGGATGGCGTTTGAACAATATCGTCTTTGCTTGACGAGATATAAATCTGCAGATGTTTCTTTGACCATTTTGTATGATCAAAAAGGTCTGTCCACTTTTCTTCTGGCGCATTTGGGCAGAGTAATCATGATCTGGGGATGTCCTGCTTCGTAATCTTGCTTACATTTGAATTGAAAGTGTCACAGCTTCTGTAAGGCGTCACATTTGAGGAAAGAAGAACACATTCCATTTTACCCAGGAAAGTATCATCAGAGCGAAACTTATTTTCCATTATCTTTAGCTATTCCTTTTGAATGTTCAGTCAGACAAATTGGAGAGAATAACCGGCACAAAGTGGTTCTTTGAGACTAGCCTGTTCTCTTCATGATCTTTAAAACTCTGTCGTGGAGATCTGGGTGACCTCTGATTGCAGATCTTGCTGGATCCTCCTCGAGCGAGAGCTGTGTGGGACCCCTTCCATGCCTAGTCATGCCGGCTTCTTTCCCGCGTCTGTCGGAGCACAGACGGACACTGGCTCCCTGGTGTTGTTACTGCCTCTTGTCAGACTGTGCTGCTCCACGTGGGTCCGACAGGGAAGGCAAAAATCCCTGAAGCACCGCTTGAAGTTTTCATCCAAAAATGCGTAGAGGACAGGGTTGAGGCTGCTGTTGGTGTAGCCCATGGCGATGCACAGGTGCCAGCTGGCTATCACGAAGGGGTTCCTCGTGTCGATCTCCACCATGGTCTTCACGATGATGAAGATGTGGATTGGGGTCCAGCAGATGATGAAGGCTGCCACCACGACCAGGACCATGCGGGTGATGCGGCGCATGTTGCGGTCTTTCTCCTTGGAGCCCGAGAGCAGACGAACGCTCTTCAGGCGCAGGATCATCAGGCCGTAACATATCGTGATGACCATCACAGGAACCACGAAAGCAAAGATGAACACACAGATCTTTGTCACGGTGTCCCAGTACCAGTCAGGGTCAGGGAACTTCAGCATGCACATGGTTATACCTGGAAAATAGGGCGGGTAGAATTTTAAAATAATTTGTTAATGTAGGGTTATGGTAACAAGACAGATGCTGGCTAAAGCTACAGAAAAACATCCCGGTCTTAAACCCGCTTATGCGACTGGACCTTCTACTTCAACTATACTTATGTCAGAAGTTTGTCTAAATATACGGACTCTCTATTGTCTCTCACAAGCCTGACGTTTGTGACCTTGTTAAGCATTGAATAGTGGACCGTTAATTGCTCCTGTTGCCACCATATGGGTGCACAACAAAGTAGGTGCTATGGGTAGAGGTCCAGGTTGGTGCGCCTACATCTCTGGTGTCGATTTCAACTTCTCCAGGTTGTGTCCTGTTGGTTGATCTCTAAAGTGTAAAGTCTAAGAGTAAAAGAGTCACAGTGGCCAGCGCCAGATTAGGAATGTGCCTCTACTATTTTAGTCCATTAGTGTGAAACTTAACAATTCATTAATAAGGAATTCATTATGTAAGATAACACAGTGGACATATCTCACCATTATCCTTCACTTTGGTCACAGCCATGACCATGATGGGTACCCCAATCGCGGAGGACAGGACCCAGATGAGCACGTTGATCATTTTCGCCTTGACCGGCGTCCGAAACCCCAGCGCTCTGACAGGGTGGCACACAGCTATGTAGCGGTCCACGCTCATCATGGTCAGGGTGAAGATGCTCGTGAACATGTTGTAGTAGTCGATGGCAATAATGAGCTTGCACAGGACTTCCCCAAACGGCCAGGTGTTCATTAGGTATTTGGCGCTCTGGAAGGGCAGCGTGCTGGTGGCGAGGGCGTCGGCGAGAGCCAGGTTGAAGATGTAGATGTTTGTGGCCGTCTTCATCTTGGTGTATCTGGTCGTGATCACAAAGCAGAGGAAATGTGTTTGCATCAGGCAGCGGCCGTGATAAGAGCGGCTGGGTGTGGAATGCTCTGTTACGGGATATGGAGATTTGAAATGGATATTCATTGTGCGGTGTGCTTTTTACGGCTTAGAAGTGAGAGTGAATTCCCTCATGCTATGAATGTGCTGTGCAGAGCTGTGAACAACAACACATTTGTTTTCTAAATGAGTGATTTGAGATAATAGTTACAATTGACTAATGGGCCTCTGATCAAGCAGCGTCTACTTGCAAGAAAAGCACCTGGGAAATGTGAAAAGAAAACACGACTGCCATCTAATTGAGGTTCATATATATTGTATGTGTTGGAGCCTGCTTTTAGTGTTTAAGATGAAAATCTGTGTTGGAAGAAAAATAATGGTCATCAGCATTGAACTCATTTTATTTGGTAGAGTATTAGCTTATTGAGGTCAGAAATGTTCCTCTGGAGTATATGGCTTATTTTCACAGAGAATTCTCTCATCAAAGACCTTACAAAATACTGAATAAAAAGCATAGCTAATTTAGTTTTCAAAGTTTGCTTCCAAATACAAACCAATTTACATGCATAGCACAGTGCCCCAAAGGCACAACAGACAAACATTAGAGACCAGAAAATGACACAATTCCATTAAGATATACTGTTTAATACATATTACTATGTATATATGAATATGCTGTATGATATAAATGCCATTGAACATTTTATTTTAGTTATTTTAGAATTGTCTGAATATGTATAGGTTGATTACACAAAACATTGTAATGGAAAATATAGAGAATAAAAGGGATTTAGGTTTATCAGCAGGTACAGACAATAATTGGAGTGGTGGAAGTGATGGCAGGGGTCTGTATAATTGAAGCCAAACTCAGCACACAAGCACAAATATTGAGTTCTTAAAATAATTTGTATTGACAATGAGGATGTATGAGGATATATTTGCTTTTTTTTAACTGGGCTTAGCCATCATAAGGGACTGACATTTATTGCATCGCATTGGTTGAACTGATTAAATGCACACAATAAATGTAACCTGTCTTATGTATAATGAGTATCAAGTTTTAAATTGCCAATAACTGATCCGACAACTACAAAATGAAGTAAAGAGGCAGGAGTTTGACTAAGAAAGAGAGAATATAGTCTTTAATAGTAGCCTCTACATGTCTGCCACTTCCGGGTGTGACCTTGTAAACCTGTACCATGTCGTTGTCTTTGTGGAAAACCGACTTATGTCTTCCATGTGCAAATGAGTCCTCCCTCAGGAGCTCATAGATAAGGTTGGTATTTTAACTGGAAGGGTCAACAAGAGTTTAATAGATGACGTCACATGACACTTTTCGGTGTTGGTCCATCGATGACATATTAGTGACTGACCTCTGTGGGCTGAAATTTCGTCAGATATAATGCATGATGTATGATAATGTATGATGTGAACGTAGGCTTTAGCTGAATCAGGAATTATAATTACATCTATTGTTCCATTATTTACCTGATTATCTGAGTCTCACCACTGACTGTGTCTCCTCTGTTGAGTTGAAGGGTAATTCAGTTAAAATGTACACACTTTGAGCAGTACATAATAGGAATAACATATATAAATGGTATTAAAGCATGAAATACAAGCCCTTTGGATGTGATAGAAGGTGTAATTAACTAAATGATGCATTCCATTCAGGTGTGCAGTTTTCAGGAAGCTGCTACTGTGAATGCTTGACATGGCTTACTGGGAAACAAAAATGAAACCAAAGCCCCAATCGGACTGGATTTATTTATCTTTGGGATGTGGGGTGATTTTTAAAACTACCCGCTCTGGTCAGTGATTTTAATCCCGTCCTCATATTTTAAAGTAGATCTATGAGCTCTGTGGGAAATTTGACTTTTTAACCGAGTAAATCAAAAACTGCCCCATTCCTGTACTCGCATATAGACCGATATCTAGTGCCAATCCGACACCAGTGCATTAAAAACACGTCGCAAATTTTAGTGGTGAGATTGTCCGGTGTAAAATAAATCGCCAAATTGCTGACATTTCGAAGCGAAGTGGATTCTTCTTTAGCTACGTTCTTTATCTTCTTTTTTTCTTTCATTTTTTTAAAGCGCTGTACAATTTATTATCAGAATTTCAGAAGCAGCGATCGTTGTTTTTTTGTTGCCAGTGTTGCTGTTTATTGAACAATCACGTGCGCCGTATCGATTGGGCATGATATATGTGGATGTGAGGGTAGTGAGCAACACGTGGCGGTGTTGTTCCAGTGTGGCGTAAATTAGCTGATAAATTACATGATAACAAGATATTGGATTGGTGCACTGGCTCACGTATTCGCCGATATCCTATCCAGCCTTGTATGCTGGAGGCATTTCTGATCCTGGTATCGGAACAACTCTCAAAGATCTGACTTGAGTTATGACTTACCTACACCTCCCTGTGAACTCTCCTGTTCCCTCCCGGGGAGGCTTCTGGCTTCCTCTTTTAGCTTTGTTCTTGCCTTGCATTTCTTTTACATATCCCATCATTTCCTTATGGTTAAAATGCCATTCTTGAATGGTGAGTTTAATCACCAAGGAGCACACAGTTTCATTCTTCACCTCATGCCACGTCTCATTAGTTACTCCTGTGACCTTTCGGTTAATGACTAGTCAAAAATGTCCTTTCAAATTGTATAGTTTAATGTTTTATGTGACTTTCACACTGAGACATTTCTTTTCAGTTAATTTCTCAATCGAGACCGAAGGAAAGCGTAAAGTCAGCAGCGGATGGCTGAACATCCAAGGTATGTTTGATCCAATGCATGTATTCAGTTACGCTAACAGCAAAGGAGTGCAGTGAGCTTGTGGTAGTTATGTGAGGGCTGTCTGTGAATCAAGCACAATGTTAATCAGGCATCAGACTAATCAGACGGTGTTGGTCACACAGCCGTCTTATGAGACACAATTTAAACTCTATCATTCATATAAGTAACAGTTAACTGCTCTCTGCTCACTTTGTTATCTCAATCGGTTTGAAGCCTTAAACCTTCACTTTCGACATGTGGAGAGCAGTATATGCGAGTGTGTACTAATCGGCAGTCTCTTTGCTAATTGAACTGTGATTCAAAAGAAATCTATTTTCCTACTCCCTAGTCCAAACTAACAAAATAGGTCCACACACCGTATCCTGCTTTTCAGAGCTTCAGTAAACCAACACTGGGATGACTGGGCTTAGAAGTTACACCACCCAATCGTATGACCATGTGGAGATTATAAATAAACGTGGTGGGGGTAGAAATAATGCAAGTCTGCAGCTTTTTATTGCAGTTTCTGTACACAAAAGGTACTGTAAATCAGAGGTAAAAGTATGGTGTCACATCCAAGCTGGCACTCAGGATCTTGGTTGGATAATGAGGATACCAAAGAGCCGTTGAGACATTTAAAGGAGACAGAAGTGACTTTAGGGGGATACTCTTTTATGCTTTTAAGTGTGTTTCCTCCCAGCAGGTGACAAACACATGACAGGACTTTCATTTCATTTCATTTCACACCAAGCATTAAGAGGTGGTTATGTACAAAACGCAGAAACTGACTAGACACGTTTCCAAGTCAACATTGTGCCATTGCACTCGCAGAGCTTGTCCTGAGGTTATGTTATGGTTAATTGCTCAGTGGATAATTCAAATCGAAGGGAAAGCTTGTATCTTCTCATTGTCACGGCCCTTTTTCATGTTACAGTGAAGCACGTTTGTCACACTCTGAGATCGCTCACTTCCTTCTTTTGTTTTTTCTCTCCTTGCAGCATTGACTGTGTTCTGAGGCTGTCATGACTGACCGAAGCTTTTCCTCCACACATTCATTCTGCTGCCACATGAATACAAAATGTCTCAACAGAAGCACACTGAAACAATTAGGGTTGTAGGTCTTTACTAGCTATTATTGACCACCCTGACCTCTGGGGTCTGTAGGCACGGTGAACGATCTCTCTGCCTGTTCACCAAGATAGAGTGCCATTGATCACTGGTTTGTTATTCAGCTTGCCATTAATCAAATGCCGCCAACTATGCACTATGTAAATGATATCCAACCGGCCAAGGTTTTTAGAAGCAATCCATACTTCACCAAGTGATTTGTTTGAAAACCGGTATGATAGCACTAGTAAACACAAACACACAATGATCGCATTAGTGTCACCAAAGGGAGCTGAGGGGACTAGAAATATCTCCCGTTGCCAAGTCGTATCTAATGACCGTCCTATTTACTGGAGGAGTGAACGTTTCCATCGCAACAGAATCGTATGGGATGGCAATGATTGTTCCAGGTAATAGCGATCCCTGAGCCCTAACCCCTAGCAAACAGAAGGAATGGCTTCAGACAAAAACCCAAAGACCCTTGCCCATTTCCTAGCACCCATCTGGTGCCCTTGCTCGGACCACACCTGTCTTCCCGTCCTTCATTTTGATCTCTACTATTCTCGCCTTTCATGGTTGAGACACTTTTGTGTTGGCAAAATCAGTCCAAAGACAGACAGAGCGACAGACCTGGCAAAGTACCCAAAGACGCTTCTTTGGCTGGCTTAGGTCCCGCGACAGAAGCTTTCTCCGGGACACGATTACACACACAGACTAACGAGGTGAATACCGGACCCCCGCCGTCACGGCTAATAGTATCTGTGATGCATTCAATCATATTTCTCTACACACACACACACACACACACACACACACGGTACTGGGTGAGATGGAAGACATGCAGTGAGACAAAGTGTGTGTGTGGATGTGTGTGTGTGTGTGTGTGAGAGAGAGAGAGAGAGAGAGAGAGAGAGAGAGAGAGAGAGAGAGAGAGAGAGAGAGAGAGAGAGAGAGAGAGAGAGAGAGAGTGTAAGTGTGGTTATTGCCTGGCTTGAGACAACAGTCATAGAGTCATGCTCCTCATAGCAACAGGCTATGATATTTTCAGCCCAGATTTTCACTCCCAGTCCCTAAAGAAAAAATAAGCGACTATGTTGACTAGTTATTTTATCTTTACCGACATATTATATTAACAGAACATCTATAAAACAGAGAGCTTTGTTGGCCGAAAAAAAACAATATTCCTCAAGACGCAGCTCAGTTGTATTTACACTCGAAGTAATCCAGCCTGCCACTATAGCTGCACACCGGACTGATTTAAAATGGAGGCCACTTGATGGTAAATTGCTTGAGTACTGAACCAGGTCTTATCCAACAGGTGTGGCAGCAGGATGGAGGGCTGAGATAGAGGAGAGGATAGCTGGAAGATAAGAGAAGCTAAGAGGTGCTTTCCTACCCTGCGTGGACCAACTCTAGAGGTGCCGGCCTCTCCATCAGCAATCAGACCGAAGGTTTTCAATGCCACTGCAGCCTAATTCACACGGACGTGAGCGTCCATGCAATCTCTACTCTAAATGGAGTTTCTGTGCATTTAAGCACCTCTATCCATTAATCTAAGTGGACGGAAATATCTAAAATGTATGACTTTGGCTTTGTTTATGAGATGCTTGAAGTAGCAGAAGAAAACAAATCACAGAAGGAGGCTTTCAATTGGGCGTTTGTTACGATTACTGCTGAAAAGATTGGTCAAATGACAAAAGATTAATGAAAAAAGTCAAACAGCTTCTAAAAAGTGGAGATATGCTACTTTACTCTGTTCAGTATATTTGGGTTTTGAGGGATATTTTTCTGATATTTTGAAGATGATTTATTGCAAATATAGTTGCATTTAATAGATTCATTCTTTTAACTATGGGATGTCAGAAAATAGCAAAAGTCAAATTTGACAGCACTGGATTCAGTGTGCAGTTCAGACAGCATTGACTGCCTTCATTAGTCTTTTCTTTGTACAATAATGGTGATGTAGTGAATTCTTTCAGACTACAATGTGTTTGTAATAGCTGTAAACCGATAAACAAGTTGCTCTGTTAGTCTGTTTGTCTCTCCTAGTGGTGCACCTTGAGCATGAAACAATACTGTAGCAGAAGCCTGCTGGGCCTCAATAGTTGACGTTGATTTGCTGTTCCAATTAGCAATGCTGTTATTGGAAGTTTGGCAGTAATATTCTCTTGATTTTAGTGTACACAGAATTGGCCAAATCCCACCGTCCTCTACTAGTACCATGAGTGCAGAATGCACTCACCGACAATTGTTTTATTGAAGGTATTGTTTGACCAATGAATCCATAGATAAAGGATAAATAGATGAAATCCAGTGTTTGAGTTGTTCATACTTATTTCTTAAAAGCACTATATCTGCATCTAAGTTTGGGTGTCTTCTGTAAGTTGGTCCCTTCAGAGTTTACAGATCTTCCACAGGAGACAGTATACTGCTGGGATGGTTAATGCACTCAGCTTGCCTCTGCCGGGTCTTGCATCAGAGATGAATTCTCTCACTCACACAAACACGTATTCCAGATGAATCGCTGCACACAATTTGATTCACTGCCTCTTCTGAGGTCTCATCCATCTCCTTTTTGTTTCCCTCGTTTCTCCCTCGCTCACTCTTGTCTTCTGCCTTGTTTTTCCCCCACATTATTTTCTCTCCAACCACTGAATGGAAATAATAGGCTCAGTTGTAAATATTTATGATTTTTTTTCTTGGTTCAATATCCAAAGATTGCCACTTGCAGAAAATGCCTTGCTTGTGACTTTTCCTATATTCCATCTGTTTTAAGCACTCCCTCTGCGTATCTCTTCCATTGTATACATTAAAGTAATACCAAAAAACATTTACACCACGCTCATATCTCAATACATTTTAACCTGTCATGTCATACCTGTGGGCTGAAAAACAACCTTGACGGCTTCGCCTCCACTCGGCTATGTAATCCTTCTCTTCCCTGCAGGCATCTTAAATTAATTCTACCTGCTTGTTGGATTTGCAGTAATTAATGCTTCAGGTGATATTGGGAGAACACGTACAGAGAATGTTTGAGATTAGTACAATAAGCATAATGAGTAAGGACAAGAGGTGCTGCATAAGCTGTTTATTCCTGACGAGCACAAAGGTTAGGGCTGGGTGGCTTCTCAGGAAATGAAAGGGTGCTTTTATCTAGTGACAAAGTGGGTGTAGTCTTTCTAATAATGCTTTTTAGAGCTCAGTGGGAAACTGTGACCTCGGACTGACAATCATACTGCAAACGTTCACTAAGGAACAAAATCTGGTTACTAATTACAAAGTCGTTAAGCCTTCAAATACCTTAGTTTCCATCACTTAATAAGCTTAAATAAATGATGGGGTTAGCACTCTTGTTTATATCCCAAGAGGTAAACACAGAACACACATTTTCATTCAGATGCTTTTCTCTAACTAAAAGATTTCCCCTGTATAACAATCCAAGAGCTGTTGGTCCACATATCTGCATAAACTAATGGAGACTAATGAACAACCCTGAGGCGCAGATGAGTCAAACTGAATTGAGAGATTGCGACTGAGACGAGAGACTCGACTGCAACCGACCCTCTTTGGCATAAAACTTTTACATGTTCTCTACATGTAGAAATGTTGAAAGAACAATCTCATGCTTAATGCAGGGGACCGTTTGTTTGGTCAGGCACGTAGTTCACACACAAATAAATTAGGAATGCATGCATTTTTTTAGCAGAGAGTTGGAGAAAATGTCTTTTTTTTCTCTTCATGGCATTCATTTTCTTTACATTCAATTGACATCATCTTCTTGAGTTTGGATTTAGTACTTTCATGAAAGTGGATCAGAGTACAAGCCCAAAAACAAGCATACAAACAAAAAATAAGGCTTTGTATTAAAATGCATCATAATTGTGTTACATTTGTGAAATCATTACTTAAAATATCGCTCCTGCATGGGGGCATTAAAAGGTCTCATGAGAGTATAATGCATAATGAGTGTTTGTGGGTGATTTTCACAGTGGGCTCTGTTCTCCCCAAGAGCTTCAAAGCAGTTGAGACACTCACCAGTAACATGACAGTAATGAAAAAGCAATCCTTTACCTGACCACCCCGTACATTACGAGGACGTTGCCCAGAAGTCCCACCACGCAAATGACGGAGTAGAGAGCCGTGATGCATATGGCTATGATAATACCCCCGGCGCTCCTCACCGGACCCTGCTGCTCGGTGTAGTTCTGCAGCCTGTCGGCCACCTCCTCGTCCGAGAAGGTGACATTAAAGGGGATGACGGAGTAAAGGTCGGACGGGGAGAGCTGAGCTCCTGAGACCGTGGACGGCTCCATGCTGCTGCCGCTGTCCACGCTACCCGTGGTGCTGAAAAAATAAACTTGCTCACACAAATATCTGAAGGAACTCAAATATCTGGAAGGTGGAAAGAGAGTGCAGAAGAGTTTTCCACACCCTTAAAAAAAAATTATTCTAGCGCACAGTGGCTCTCCGTGGAAGAATTGCGGCTGTTCCTCTGTTTTTTTTTTTATCCAGATAGAAGAGGATAAAGTCAGCTGTGTGCTCTGACTGTGTACACACCTCTTGTACTCTCCGACATCCCCACCTCACAGCCCACGCGCTCTCTTATACTCGCGTGTCGACGTCAAAGGCTGCGCAATATACGGTCACGGGCGTCAAACGGGAATGTGATGGGTGCGCCATACCCAGGGGTCCTGATGTGCTAAGAAATAACCTCACGTTTGGCTCAAAAGCATACCCAATCATAAGTATTGTGGAACAAATAAATAAAGTAATGCCTCACACTGAATATTTCCTAAATCATTTTCTATCCGGGTTTATGAAACCAAGTGAACATTTTAATGCAGCTGGTACAAGATGCAAGGATTTTGCACAATATTTAAGCTGCTTTGTCTGCAAGCTGTGAAAATCAATAAAGTTCCCATTAAAGTTATTTAATAATTCGTTTACAATGTTCTACTTGCCATGGGAGGAAAGTCACAATCAATAGTCTCTCCTGATACACAAAACAAATCTGAAAAAGTGCAAATTAATTGGACGATGATGAATAACATTATTACAGATGAGAAAAAAAACTAACTGCATCTTTCTATCAGATGAACTTAAACTGCAAATGTTGCATTGAATTATAGACTTGCATTGTTCTCTGATGTTAAAGAGTATATAAACTCCACCATAAAATACAATGGTATTTTCCGAGACCACCAGTATAGTTACCATGGAAAAGGAAAACAAATGCATCTGACCCCTGTTTTTGTAGATGTAATTTAATGCTACTGTGTCAGATTTGATAATGTGAGGTAAAACACGACTTGCACATAAAAGCAAGCACAAAACTGTGAGCGATTTATAGATTTATATCACCAAAGATACCCTATAACAAGGATGCAGCGTTACAAGCTCCGACAATGGTTTAAAGCGGTATCTACTTCCTGTTTCCTATTTGGCGTATTCACTACGTGATCGACCCCCACACCACTACCTCGTTTTGGAAGTATTTTGAACGTTGTCAATTGATTTTTCCAACGTTGGATATTCAGCTATCAGCCGTCGCATTATATGAAAATGAGTGTGCTCGGGCTTGAGGAAACGTATGGTGACAGATCTTGTGAGAATGTGTTGCCGAGACAGAAAAAGACCTAGGATAAAGATAAATCTATCCAGATGTATCTGTGTGGGAAGAAAAAAGAAGCCATTTCAGTGTCATTATGTTTGAAAAGTATATGTGGCATGTGAAAAATGGGTCCAATATTAACTCTTGTGACTTTGGAGATAAAGAATCGGACATGATCTGATTCACATTCACGCCCGTCCCCAGAGTTAATAGACTCAGGACCTGTCGCCATAGTCTCCCAAAGTGACAAAATCCATCTGACACAGACAGGAAACCAACTCTCATCGGAGTGTCTCTCTTCATAACTGCAAGTCAGTTCTTGAGGTGATATGGCAAAACAGTTGCTTATTTTGGCTACACATGCAGCAGTTATTTCACAACATTATGCATCATTTGCTGTTGCGTCTATCTAATACTTTACTCTGTTTTTGGAGTGTCCACGAACTCAGGGAAATATGTGTCTCCATGCTGCTAAATGCTCCACTTCTACTTCCAATTGTTCTGCACTGTTTCTTACTCACCATTGCAGTTTGTTCTGAGGGTTGCACATCAGTTTATTCAGTTCCCTCTATTTTAGAGAACATTTTGGATTCTCCTGCTTTTATGTTTCCTCGATGATCAACAATGTCGACACTGCTAGCCAATGGTAAAATTAATTTGAAAGTGATTTGATGTAGAAAAAAAAGAAAGAAAAAATAATGCACATTTATGTTTTAGTATTTGTCTGTAACACCAATGAAATAAAGTGTACCATGTTCTTTTTAATGTCATTATTTGGTATTGCCTATTTGTGTCCTTTTTTCCATTTTGGGATGATTTAACACAAAAAACAATGAATAAATATGTAAATTACTTTTAGACTGATACATTCATGATAATAATAGTATCATAATATCTATGGATACAAATATAAATAATCGTATCACTCCATAAGTTAGATATGTCTGTTCATAGCTGCGTGTCGTCTCTTTTTTTGACAAATGAATTACGCTCTATACAGTTTAGGGCGTTGGCATCTGTAACACTAACTGTGCGTGATTTATGAGCTGCTGGATTGTTCGCATGATATGTGTATGAATATTGATCAAAACAGGCAAATTGCGACACACCTTTTCACCTTCTCCTCTCCGCCAATGAAAAGAGCCTTCGCGGGCCTGTCTGTGCTTTACTGTGTAACACCACCCAGAGTGTATTAACTCATCGTGTCTCCTTTGCGCCGTCCGTCTGTAGGATTGATCAAGGTGAGTCAGAAGTTCAGGGAAACAGCGGCGATGGCGTTTACTCACGGGAGTTAAAGGCAGATCGATCTGTGACACTTTACTTGCTCATCAGCGCTTATCTAATTGCTCTGATGTGCCTCCTGGGAAATGAAATACTTAGCGGGTACTACCTGTGCTGGAATCCACATTGGTTATTAGATGCTTCAGATCCATCACTCACATCAACCCAACCAGCCCACACACACACACACACACACACACACACACACACACACACACACACACACACACACACACACACACACACACACACACACACACACACACACACACACACACACACACACACACACACACACACACACACACACACACACACACACACACACATCATCCCTTTTGATTATCCTCCCTTTCGACCTCTCTCTTGACAACATATCTGCTGGCCACCTTCACTGCTTCTCCAGAGCAACAAGCATGTGTCTGTGTGTTCTTACTCCTCGTCTCCTGACACTCCTTTCCTGCCAGCACAACACAATTGAACTGTCTGTTTTTCCTCTCTTGTACACTTTTTATTTGCTTTATGCTCTGTGTTCGCTCAGAATGCCGTCCCTTCCTGGAGATACTCCCCTTAATTCTTAATGATCTCGAGCAGAATATTTCTTACAAACATTGATTAATTGTGTCGTGTATTCGTCTTCTCCAGACACCTGCATTTATTTTAACATTAAACAATCTGGTCTCCACCCCGGACAAATAATAGAGGGGGCTCTGTTATTATTACAGGAGGTATCAGCATTCTCAATCTCAATTAGTGATGACTGAAAAGTGGGCTCTGAGTTAACAGTCATTAGCTCAGGTTCCCCGCCTGGATGGGGACATTTGAAGGGAGGAGAAACACCTTTCTCCTGTTACTGGACTTCAATTTACTTTTCTCTAAAGTACTCGGCATACCTATGAACATCTGGATTCTTGCGCATGCTGAAGCAGACTGCATGCATGGAGCTCTAGATAGAGCTCCATGTTAAGAGCATGAAGGCGGACGGATTTTCTTCCCTTTTTAAAAACGTGTGTTTATTTCCTGAGTGGAAGCCGTTCCTGCATGATATCAGCGCACCTGTGCAAGAATGGAAGGCTTGGAAGCAACAATACATGGACCTTCAACTTGTACCTGGCTTAAATTAGTAGGCTTTGTTTCACTAGCTACTTGGGGATTCCTGCAGCAATTTCTGCAGCATGAAACATAAATAAATGCACACTAATGGTAAAGTTTGGTGTACCACAGTCGCTTTGTTGCCCCCCTCTGTTTCACAGGGCCCGGTGCCCTACAGCAACAGGCAGGTGCTTAAAAACAATATAACTCATGCACATGGCAGCTCATGTCCCTTGTGGCATTCAGTTATTCCTCATCCCCAAATCCTTAATTCTGTTTAGTTGAGTCCAAAATGGTTGAAGCTACTTAAAAGTGGTCACAGCTCATGAATTTATAAGAGTAAGAAGTGTGTGCCTGCAAACCTGAGGCTCATAAATAAGTCATGCAACTTCTAGACCTTCTGAATAAAAGCTACGAATCTATGTTAGTATTCCTCCAAATAAGAACACTGAAAGTATCAAGTTTGAAGATGCACAAGGGTTGTGTTAGAAAAGCCACAACAAGTGCCTGCAAAAGGGAAAACAATGCATCTGAGCCCTGTTTTTGTAGATGTAAGTTAATGCTACTGTGTCAGATTTGGTCACGGGCAGTAAAACACGACGTGCACATAAAAGCAAGCACAAAAGCAGCAAACTGTCTCATAAAGGAGCGAGCGAGTACTCCATCCAGAGAAAACCAAAGATGGTTCTGTCGATGCTGCAAGTAAAAACATTGTTTAGCACCTCGCACAAGGACGGCGATGTCAGTCGATCTGACTGTTTGTCAGAACATATCTCAATATTTACAGATTGCTATGAGATTTGCTCAATCATTGTTAGTCTACAAGTATTATTCCTGATGGTTTTAGTGCCCCCCAACCTTTTATCTCGTGCCACTTCCAGGCTAACATTACCGCATGTGAAATATCAAATCCACATACCTATATTTCCATAACATTTGTTGAGAATAGTTATGGTTCTGGAGGATGATTTTGTGTCTCTGACCCTTCTTTTTGTGACACAATAAGGTGTCAAAACGTCTCCTTGACAAAAAGGGTGTTTTGTAATGGTGTTTACGTTTGAGATTATAGCAATAAAATTGTGTTTTTGGGTCATACTTTAATTGTGGATTCACCAGCCAAGTTAAGGAGTAAGACAGTAAACCAAGTCTTACACGTGACTGCGAGATTAAGGCTGATTTGTGAGGTCAAGGGTTTTAGCGCATCACACATTTTGTTTTAAGGAGCTAGCATGGGCGAATTCATCATTGGTGATGATGAGGAGGAGGAAGAGGAAGAGGAGGGGACACAATCACAGTAGAAGGCAAAGCTAACACGAGCCTTGCGACTGGGGCCCTGCCCTCGGATGTGCCCGTCAGTGGCCACAATTTATGCCTCCGGATGATCGTGGAAGATAAATTGACTTTCAGTATCGTGGTGCAACTTCACTGACCACCGGCAGTCCATTCGCCATGCAGGCTGGTTTGTCTGATGCAATGCAAGGACGTCACACAGAAAACTGTCCATTATTAATATGTCTCAGGATTTCAATTCATTTCTAAATGCTTTAAAAACAGAAAATGTAAAGAAAAAATCAGCCGAATCAAATTGTTTACAGGATATTCAACCCCTCAACCCGTTTCATTTAATTTGTTGTTCTAAATATTAGACTTCTTTACTTTACAGTGATTGTATGAAGGTAATCAAGTATGTCTAAATGAATATGTGATGAGTTTACAGTTATTACAATACCTTTTCCTACGATACCTTTTCCTAATCGAGGAGTTGCATCGGTGACGTTCCCGGCGTTTCGGAGAATATTTCACCAAACAACGTTTTGAGCATAAACGCAGACAATTCGTCCACAATTCAGTAGTCTGGTCAACAGGAACATATTAAAAAGCTTTTATTTCAGTGTTTTGTGATGATGTTTACTGTCTCGCCGTGCCGTCAGGTCGTGAGCACTGAATTTAAGATAACGCAGTGGTCATATTTCAGTTTTGGCCGCAATGAGGCTGATGTGTATTTACTGTATATCATGTTGATTTAGAGTGCGGGGAACACACAGCAGACAGCTCCTCCATCCACAGGATGGGAGAATTGGAGCACAGGCAATTACCTTTCTGGAGACTGTATTTCATCTTCCGTAAATATATCTTGGCTGGTCTGCATGTGTTTGATAGAGAGGAGGTTCTCTATGCGATGTTGTGTATAGGTTTCTGAATAGTTATGATATATTGAAATAAACAATGAACTTTGATCCCATTCCTCCTGTTCGACTCGGGCCGATGTTGAAAAACGGGGATGCCGTTTTTCGTGTCCCCTCCAAGGCCTTTTTTTTTCGACCGAAAATTGTAAGCTTCCTGAAGCAGATCGAGGGCTGAGGAGGGATGTGTCCAGACACATTAGCTGTAGCCTTGTTACCCTTCACACTCAACATTAGCAGAGCTGAATCTGTTATGGGAATATAGTTTTTTACCGTAACATATGGTCAACTTAGTAACCTTTTTATCTGTGTTTTTCTGCAAATTTGCGCAATTAAATGCTAAATAATTTCAAGTATGACATGGCATGAAGAAACTAAATCCCTGGGAAGAGAAAAGCTCACGACTGCTGCAGCGTTGGACATGTTCTGCTGCAGGGTTCAATAAGCGCAAATGTATTTTTATTGTTGTTGCTTGCCTTCTATCTGGATCAGTTTCTACTTTGGCAACCACGTTGCTCTATAATATTTCTCCGTCACTCTTTACATGTCTTACTTCATGTAAATGGTTAATGGCTTTTCACTTTTCACAGAGAGAGTGTAATTGGCAGAGTAAATCATAACCGTCTCTTTGTAAGATCATTAAGTAGCATTTCCCAGTGGGATGCTGCTGACACAAAGCCTGCCCTGCTGTCCCCAGTTCTAATGTCAAAGCATTGCTCTGGTTTTGCCCTCTTGGTTAGACCGGCAGGCAGCCTTTTGGCGTCGCCGCTTTATTGATGACTGCCGTGCCAAGCCCACATCTGCTCTCAAAATTGTTTGGCATGAAAAATTATGCTGGGAAACCATAGAACATTAAACGGGGCCTTATTTTTTCAGATTGTGCTGCACAGTGGCCATAGCTTTAAACAACGGTCACAGTAGTGGTGGAGTGTAGAGTGGTCGTTATCCAATATAATAGGACTTTCCATTATGCAGATTAATTAAAATGTGAACAAATAGGTTATATGCTGAAAACAAAAAAAAAAGGTGTAGATAGTTTGGTAGATATTTTGATACTCGGCAATGTTCATCCTATATACATTTTCACCAGATCTAAAGGCAAGGGTAAAGATGTACACATTCATTGATTTCCCCTCACAATTCAGTATAAACGTCTCACACTTTGAGTACAAAGATAGCTTTTCAAATTCTTATCATTAATACAATCATTATTATATTTAGTTATTATTTAAAGTGGCTGTTAATCAATATTTGTATACAAGCAGTGACTCCCATGCCTACTTGTATGTGATGAGGGTGGCTCATTGTTATGAACAGATGGATAATTATCACCAAACTCTGCAGTTCCCCTCAAATCAAAGGAGCTTTATAGCTTTTTAGAATTATTTTGATTTTCCATCGAGCAAAGTTACTGTTTTGGTTCAGCCTTACCGATCTCATTAGCATTGTTTTTAGGAGCAGCAGGCAGCTGTTTTTAGTGAAAAATTTTAGATAAATCTGATAAACGCTGCCTGGTCAGCGACAAACACCATTAGCTTAGCTTAGTTAGCAACTACCTAATGAACATAACGGAGCATTCAGCAGTGAAAGAGGGGAGTTGGTGGAGACCAAAACAGAGCTCAAAGGAGAGTCATGTTGGACACAACTGTTTGCTATGTTTGCCCTCATGTTAAAAGGTGTTACTATGTTTGTAGTTATTGCAAGGCCAATGTCATGTAGTATATAGCTCAATGCATTATATATTTCCACCCACACTGTTAACAGTCAGACGGACAATTGTATGTAATTATTTTGTATTCAAACATAACAAATATATTGGAGGTAAAACAAAAAAACTAAATTAATACATTTACATTTTTAACAAACAAAGAAACTTCAGGTACAAGGCCCGCCCACTTCTGGTAGATCCAAATACAGATATGAAGACATATGTTTGTGACAGAGACTCATTGAAATAATAGCCGAGCAATACACCCTTACTGTGTAGAACGTATGCTTGTGTGTTGAGAAAAAGGGTAGAAAAACAACGATATTGTTTTTTTTTGTTTTCTTTTAGCTGTCTCCTCTCATGCAGAAAATCCACTGTTGAAGTTTGCAACTATCTGTGACGTAAATAAGTGTGAGGCAGTGTGGAGGACAAAGCGGAATATAAATCAAAAACACCTAAGTACATATCGTGTCTCCTTGTCATTCCATTACAATAAACATATTCATTTTTGTTGCTTTGTACACTTCTCACCGTGATAATATTTCATGAGGTAGATAATATGCTGGGAAGGATTTGGGAAGTTGACAAAAAAAAAAGTTTTGAACCACTTTCTATACATCCTTTGGTTCAAAATAGCTATTTAGTTGAGATGTCAAAATGGATTCCATTCTGTTATATTGCAGCGTGTTGGCTCACTTCAATCAGTCAGCACCAACACTTCAGTATTTGTATTCCTGAAAGCGATGCAATTGTGGGTAACGAGAGTGCTTTGGTGTCGTGTTTGCCGTTCTCGAATACAAGAGAAGAACAAAAGATCACATTGTTGTTGTTGGTGCACCTGAAGGCAACATTAAGCTTCAATTGATGTGTGATATTATATTACTTATCCTAGCTGGTGGTCGAGACAAATACAAAAGCCCAGAGAGCAGAGGCTGTGTGTGGGTGGGATTGATTGGGCCAAATAGGCATCATTGATAAGCAGGTTGCTCTCTAATCACTAATAGAGCCAATTATGTTGATGTGTTGCTTGGTTTGGTCTATGAGTCAGAACACCATCAATACTAATAGCTTTTCTTAAAACAACCTTTCAAAGTGCTTAAGAGCAATTCTGTTCAGTAAGTATGTTTGGTTCTGCATTTGCCTTTTTTGGGGTGGGTTAGCTGAGGGAGGGGAAAAGAAAGATAAAGAAATAGGTCGGGGTGATTAAGAGGAAGACAAAGAAGTCCACTGTGGTCCCATCAATAGTCCTCTCCTCAGTGTTTTAACCCCAGAGGAAATCTGACTGCAAACACAGATGCTAGCTGGGGGAAATGTGCATTAGATTATTGTTCAATTTAAAAGCACCACCTTCTTCTGGAAACCAGCTGTTCCTTTTGCTTCTAAATAACCAAACCAAGACTTGCTTTATACTTGATTCAAGCGGTAAACAGCAAACAGATGCGTGCAGATACCCGTGGTGTAACTTTTGGATTTATCGTTTACTGTCTTCTTCGACTGGTCACCACGTCACACGACTATGTTTTGTACGTGATCAGCTGTAACACGCTTTATAGTCTCCACAGTAACCATGAATTGTGATATACAGTACTGTGCACATATTTATAGAACCGAGCGCCACGTGTAACATTTTCACATAACTGATTAGGAGATTACTGCTGTGAAATTACCGTGGTTATGTTACATAATTCAAGAAGAGAGCTGGTAAATCTCCTAACTTGTAAGAGTAACACAAGCAGGCATCTTGTTCTAGCTGTCTCCGCATGGTATGCATGTGATAATGTGAAGTTACTTTTTTGAGGAGTTCCACAGGATCTAATACATAATGATAATATGTGCAAAGCAACATGCTTATTCTGACAATGCTGACGTTTAACAAATAAACCATGCTGACTAGCTTAGTTTGAAAGGGTTGTTGTTGTATGACAAAAAACAGGGACAACAACTCCTGTAGGTATTTGGTCATAAACAAAAGTAATAGGCAAATTAACACGTTGACCAGATGATGAGGCTAGATGACAACAAAAAAAAATGGGGATCACCAAAGTTATTAAAATTCATGAGAGGAACATGAATGCTGTTACCAAATTGCATGGGATCGTATAGACATTTCACTCAAAAACCACAAATGTGAACCTGATGCTGGTGCTAGAGAATAAGTCTATCTTCTGGGAACAATGAATGTCTTGAGTGGCCAAAAGAAAGTCATCAACCATTTTAACAGTTAATATCTTTTTTTATTTTTATTTTTACAGAGCAACAAAGTCTTCATGTATAATGTTAATTGGCTTTGCTTGCAAGTGCTGACTATGTGGGAGTTAACTTTTTTTCTTGATTTCAGATTCATCAAAAAATGCAAATTTCTGCTCCATTCCTTACTGGAACAATTGAGGGTTTAAATGCGAGTGAACAGAGGGTTTTCTAAGCATTGGCAGTGGGTCAAGCACTCAGGCCACTGAGTTGGCATGCCTGGATGCAATCTGGTTCAGCCCCCGCCTAAGGGACAGCAGAAGACATGGAGACCTTCTTGGAACATACTTCAAGCGCTGCAGGTGGCAGGATAACCCGGGGCAAATCTCGCCCGTCTCAACCATTCTTTGCCTCTTGGCTGCACGATCCAGAGCCTCTCTGAATGGGAAAAGAAGAAAAACAACCCTGTTTTTCTTAGTAATTATTTTTCTTAGTAAGTATTTTTCTTATAACCCTGTTTTTCTTATCATCACCAATAATTGATGATGTAATCTCCATCATCAATTATTCACTAAAGCAGATGAATAAAAAAAACTGCTGTTCTTGAATCAAAAACTGCTGCAGGTCTCCCTCACTATGACTTGTGTAACGTCTGAGAGATTATTTAAGTAATTCATCTGCAATATGAGCACAACTTCTGTATGGAAAGATAACCACTTCTTTCATGGCATTCTCTTGACTTCATTATATAATTTAACTGTCTGAAGATGTCGAAGGCAAAGTAAATGGTCTCCTGATTACAACCCAGGCCCTTAACAACACAAATTAATCAAAGATGTAATTAAAGTCTATCAGACTCGAATAATAACATTTTCCATCATTGTCTTGCTTTATTAGAATTTTCCTCAATTTACATCTTATCTAAACAGTCTCAATGGATTATACAGCGGCCTTCTGTTGTTTTAGTAATACTCCTCATTAGCTCTCAAGTCCCCCTTTGTTAAGCCTCTTTACTGAATTTTAAATAAAAGTCTGTTTCAACTTGCAACACATCTTAGACAGAGTGTAAGTTGAAGTTCATTTGGAGGGGGATCAATACGCCTGATGAACTGCTCAAACGATCAATGGCCTGAATGTCAGACAACTGGATTCCCAACGTGTCGCAATGGTTCTCAGTCGTTTCCATTTGGGCAGTTCGATGACCAGATGTCCAACATGGCTGCTGTGAAAAGATCTGTTGTAAACTGCGCTGAGCTTGTTTAAATATTTATGCAGGAGCACTTTGACTAACTGTTTTTGACACACCGAGCTCACAATTATCTGAATATAGCTTGAACAGATATGTGAATGCTGCAAGTAGTGGGTATTTATTTGAATAGTTTATTTTAGGTCGGTTTTATTTTCCATCGTATGTATGCATTCTATTTTATCTTAATATATTATCTTGTTTTCATCAAGTGTCTTATTTACATTAATGTTGGTATTCTATACCTATTTTCCTTTTATTGTAAAAATATAAATATAAAAAAATATAAAAAAATGCTATTTAAAAGGAAATGTTCACTATCTGATTATGATCTGAAGTCAATTTTATTGATAGGTCATCCACGATTGCCACTTTTCTCCATCGATGACTTGTCATCTTGCTCCCTTTGCTTTGACCCTCACTCCTACTTGAGTTCATAAACTTATGGCTTGTCTCCTGCAGTATTCAGAGCATTGATCCCAATCTGATCAATGATGACATGTATAGCCGCATGTCGTCGTTCAACCGCTGGTTGTCCAGGTGGTGCCCAGCAAACAATGTGGGCTACATAGATAACTGGCAGACTTTCTGGGGAAAGCCTGATCTGATGAGTCGAGACGGCATTCATCCCACTTGGGATGGAGCGCGTCTCATTTCTGCGAACATGGCGAAGTTGATTAGCGGACTTAATCCATGACCCAGAGTTCAGATCAGGAAGCAGAAGCAGAGTTGTAGTCTTCCACCCTTCTCTGCACTTCCATTCGAGCAGTTACCCACCCTTAACCTTAACTCTGTAGAGACTGTGTCTGTCCCACGGCCACTTAAATTAATTAAATCAAAAGTAACCAGAAGAGGAGTCATACAAAATAACCTCATAAAGGTTAACATCACTACTGCCACAGTGCAACAAAAGAAGAGAATTAAATGTGGACTCCTAAATATTAGATCTCTGTCATCTAAAGCTGTATTAGTAAATGATTTAATATCAGACAATCACATTGATTTATTGTGTCTTACTGAAACCTGGCTGAGGCATGAAGAATATGTCAGCCTAAATGAATCAACTCCTCCAAGTCATATTAATACTCACATTCCTCGAGGCACCGGCCGAGGAGGTGGAGTAGCAGCCATCTTTGACTCAAGCCTATTAATGAATCCTAAACCTAAACTAAACTACAACTCATTTGAAAGCCTTGTTCTTAGTCTTTCACATCCAACCTGTAAAACATTACAGCCAATTCTATTTGTTATACTGTACCGACCACCAGGTCCATATTCAGAATTTATATCTGAATTTTCTGAGTGTTTATCAAGTTTAGTCCTTAAAACTGATAAGGTTATTATTGTAGGAGATTTTAATATTCATGTGGATATTGACAATGATTGCCTTAGTACTGCATTTATCTCATTGTTGGACTCGATTGGCTTCTGTCAGAGAGTACAGAAACCCACTCACTGCTTTGGCCACACCCTCGACCTTGTTCTTACATATGGCATTGACAATGCGCATTTGGAGGTCTTCCCACAGAACCCTCTTCTGTCAGACCATTACCTCATAACTTTTGAGTTTATACTCCCGGAGTATACACCGTTAGTCAAAAGTTTCTACACCAGATGTCTAACTGACAGTGCTGTAGCTAAATTTATAGAAGCGATTCCTTCTGCATTTGATTCAATACCACGTCTCAATGTGACTGAGGACTCCTGTGCTAACTTTAGTCCGTCCCAGATTGATCATATTGTCGATAGTGCTACAGGCTCACTGAGAATGACACTAGACTTGATAGCCCCACTGAAGAAAAAGACAGTGAGGCAAAGGAGGTTTGCTCCCTGGTATAACCCTCAGACCCGCGACCTAAAGCAAACTTCACGAAAGCTTGAAAGCATATGGCGTTCCACCAATCTGGAAGAATCACTCTTAGTTTGGCGAGATAGTCTTAAAACATATAAAAAGGCTCTCCCTAATGCCAGAGCAGCCTATTACTCATCAGTAATAGAGAAAAATAAGAACAACCCCAGGGTTCTCTTTAGCACTGTAGCCAGGCTGACAGAGAGTCACAGCTCTGTGGAGCCGTGTATTCCTATAGACCTCAGTAGTAATGACTTCATGAACTTCTTCAATGAAAAGATTTTAACTATTAGAGGCAAGATTGATGCTCTCTTGCCCTTAACTACTACCGAGGAGTGGCCTTGGAAACGGCTGTATGCCCTGGTGTATATTTGGATAGCTTTTCTCCCATTAACCTAGACCAATTGTCCTCAATGGTTTCTACTTCTAAACCGTCTACCTGTCTCTTAGACCCCATCCCAACGAGGCTGCTTAAAGACGTGTTGCCTTTAATTGGCACCTCTCTGCTGGATATTGTTAATGTGTCTTTGCTAACAGGCCATGTAACACATTCCTTCAAAGTAGCTGTAATTAAACCTCTCCTGAAAAAGCCCACTCTTAATCCAGAGGTGTTGGCTAACTACAGACCAATCTCTAACCTTCCCTTCCTCTCTAAGATCCTTGAGAAAGTAGTCGCAAATCAGTTGTGCGACTTCCTACATCAGAATAGTTTATTTGAGGAGTTTCAGTCAGGATTTAGAAAACACCACAGCACAGAGACAGCACTGGTGAAAATTACAAATGACCTCCTAATTGCATCAGATAAAGGACTCATCTCCGTACTGGTATTATTAGACCTTAGTGCTGCGTTCGACACCATTGATCATGACATCCTATTACAGAGACTGGATCAGTCGATTGGCATTTCAGGTACCGCACTAAGTTGGTTTAAATCCTATTTATCAGATCGATCTCAATTTGTATTTGTAAACGATGAAGCCTCAATGACCACCAACGTTAATCACGGAGTTCCACAAGGTTCTGTGCTTGGACCAATTTTATTTACCTTATATATGCTTCCTTTGGGCAATATTATCAGGAAACACTGCATAAACTTTCATTGCTATGCAGACGATACTCAATTATATCTATCGATCAAACCAGAGGAGACCAACCAGCTCGCTAAAATTCAAGAATGTCTTAAAGACATAAAAACATGGATGACCTGCAACTTCCTGATGTTAAACTCAGACAAAACTGAAGTTATTTTACTGGGCCCTGAACACCTCAGAGATCAATTATCTGGTGATGTGGTTTCTGTAGATGGCATTTCCCTCGCATCCAACACCACTGTAAAGAATCTAGGCGTTATCTTTGACCGAGACTTGTCCTTTAACTCCCACGTTAAGCAAATCTCAAGGATTGCATTTTTTCATCTACGTAACATTTCAAAAATCAGGCACATCTTGTCTCAAAAAGATGCAGAAAAGCTGGTTCACGCGTTTGTTACTTCCAGACTAGATTACTGCAACTCCTTATTATCAGGCTGCCCTAATAAGTCTCTTAAATCCCTCCAGTTGATCCAGAATGCTGCAGCTCGTGTACTTACAAAAACTAAGAAAAGAGATCACATTACTCCTGTATTAGCTGCGCTGCACTGGCTCCCTGTAAAATCAAGAATCACATTTAAAATTCTTCTCCTCACCTACAAAGCCTTGATTGGTGATGCACCATCATATCTTAAGGAGCTTGTAGTACCATATTGCCCCACTAGAGAGCTGCGCTCACTAAATGCGGGGCTACTTGTGGTTCCTAGAGTCCTAAAAAGTAGGATGGGAGCAAGAGCCTTCAGTTATCAAGCTCCTCTTTTATGGAACCAGCTTCCACTTTCAGTCCGGGAGGCAGACACAGTCACCTCATTCAAGAATAGACTTAAGACTTTCCTGTTTGATAGTGCTTATAGTTAGAGCTGAATCAGGTTTGCCCTGGTCGAGCCCCTTGATATGCTGCTATAGGCTTATAGGCTGCTGGGGGATGTTTTAGGATACACTGAGCACCTCTCTCCTCTTCTATCTCTCCTTATGGATACATTTACATCTCTCCATTGCACCTTATTAACTCTGCTTCCTCCCCGGAGTCGTTGTGACTTCACGTCTCATAGGGTCCATTGGACCTGGAGGTGTCTGATGCCTGGTGAGCCGGCCTCCCACCTTGGCCCTGCTGATGCCCCGCCCCCTCCTCTCTACCTCCTTCTGTTTCATGGATTGGAGTTCCATTCATACATTGTCATATTCATGTAATGTGTTTATGTAACTTTGTAAATGCTGTTCATTCTGTACACATGACATCTATTGCTTCTGTCCATCCGGGGAGAGGGATCCTCCTCTGTTGCTCTCCTGAAGGTTTCTTCCCTTTTTTCCCTGTGAAAGGTTATTTTTGGGGAGTTTTTCCTGATTCGATGTGAGGTCCTGGGACAGGGATGTCGTATGTGTACAGATTGTAAAGCCCTCTGAGGCAAATTTGTAATTTGTGATATTGGGCTATACAAAATAAACTGAATTGAATTGAATTGAATTGAAATTACTATTTATTTTCCATTAGTACTAAAACTAATCAAATTGAGGTTGCTTTAAAATGTGTATTGTCTTTGAATACTGAATGCACTCTGCAGAGAATGCTGTCTGTGCATACTTTACAGTAATACGTCATTTTATAGTTTCCCCTCAGGGCAAACTTAATATTTTGCACCAAGTTTCATTGGCTTTTTTGAGCCGCATGAGGATTCCTCAATTTCTCAGTTATGCTTGCAAGGTTTTAGGGAGTCGTATAGTTGGTGAGACCTTCCTGTAAAGAGAGTACACCTCTTTCTTTTATTGTACAGACCTCCAGGCCGGAGCAGAGTTAGTTTTGAGTTGCTCAAACACTCCCATCTAATGAGACAACCCCCCTTTTTATGGTATAAACCACAGAAACTGCGAGACAAATCGGTTCGGTTATTCATTTGCTTTCCTTTCACATCATCTCTTACCAGTGATGCCAGACTTGAATCTTTAACATTCTGCTATCTGAATATTCTTTCTAAAAATGGAAAAACTCCTTTGGCCATGTAGTTAGAGTCAAGACCTTCTTCTTGAATGTTCTGATGGAGGCATCACTTTGAAGAGGGTGCGGTAAATCAATAAGTCATTCGTTGGCTGCCATCTTGATTGTGCTAAAGTGCCCTGGATGTCGTTGTTAATAAGGATGATGATGAATTGTCAGGAAGCCCTTAAGTTTGTGGGATATGTTTGTCATTTTATAATTCACAAATCCAATTTCTGCTGATGCGGGTATGAAGTGAATTGTCTAGTGAACTGTACAACACCACAAAATAGTTAGTTTCAATAAACACTTTCGTATGAGACTCACAATTAAAATCTGTCTATTTGGTCGGGCCTGCTTAACAAATAGTCCCATTAGTAAATGAATGGTTCAGAGAATTATTTTTAGAGAATATAACCATGCGATTACAATGCGGCCACAATCGAAAAGCATAGACTGATTTATTGTAGTTTTTATCCTAAATGTTGACAATAATTTACTAAATTAACATCATGTATTAAAGAAGACGTGAAACAAGTGATTGACCTTTTCTTAGACAACTATGTAATCGTACTTCTTTTGCACCCATTGGAGTCACATCCTGCTGCCCAATGGAAAGAATGCAGTTTGAAGGCACTTCTGAATTGGCTTCACTTTTCCAGGCCAGGAGGTTGCCCCTTTCACCTGACTCTCTACAAGAAAGCCAATAGCCATTTCATAGCGTATCACACATTTTGAGCAAAGCGAGAAACAAAAGTATGCTTTGTGTTGCGTCTGAATTGACAGTCCGTCAGGGAATGTTTCCGTTGTGAGCTAATGGTCTATCTCAGTCTACGTACTAGTTATGACCTGCTAACACACTGTATCCTCTTGAAAGACCCTTTGGTTGCAGCAGTGGTCATACTGTGAGGTTAATGGGCTGTACAATGATGTGTGCAATCAACTGGTTAAATCCTGACTCCTGCTGATCACTGAATGGTGGATATACACAAAGTGCATTTCACAAAGACCAGCAAGACTCCTCTCTCCATGTGTCCCACACGACGTGGAGTGTTACTGTACTGAATTGCATTTGATTTGGGACATTTTAACTGGGTTTGGTACATTTAACAAGCAATTACTGATGAAGAGCATGAAAAACTCATTTTTCTGAGCCTCTGAAGAACAAAAAGGTTATTCCCAAGGGTATTGATAGCCATGATGGATGGTGTAAGCAAGGCTGTATGCGTCAGTGAAATTAACTTTAAAAAGAGCAATATGTTAGAATATGCACTCTGGTGAATACTGCGCTTGTCATTACCAAAAGAAAATTCAAAAGGTTAAAGATAGACATTTTTGCACGACTTTGATAAATGATGAGAGAATGATGAAAATCACTTTGCTCATTTAAACATTTCATCAACTTCGCTTCTATGACACGTCCTTGACGCTGTAAATGCATCACTGCACTTAACAGACGTCTCTACTCTTTTGAGAATGTCTACAGTTTGTGGACGGGGGTGAATTGAAAGTAATCTGCTCACTGACCATGATGCTGACAAGTAACTATAATAATATTTACTCTAGTACTGTATTTAAGTACCTTTTTTGAGGTTTTCTCCATTTCATTGATATTTTATATTTAGCACGACTGCATGTTCTCAGTTACAGACTCAGTTACTTGTAACTTTTAGGATTCAAATGTATAAACACAGTTTTGCCACATTATTGTTACTAATACTCTCTCCTTGCACAGGAAAATTGCACACAACTACAGGAAGTAGCACATGCTAAAGTTCATGGTTCAGCCACTTCTAAATATATTTGACTAACCTTAAGGTTTGTTTACATCCATTATGATCTTTTACTGTAATAAATCATAGTACCAGGAATACAATCATTCCCTATGAAAAGTAATTTTAGTTGGCTAAGCCTCACAGAATATTCTGCGAAGAGGAGGGAAATAGACATGAATTGTTTCTGGAGTAGTCATGTGGGTTGTTTTGGAAGGCAATGGCAAATCGTCTATTTTGTCCGCTTCAGGTAGGACTAGTCGGTCATAGCCAACTGCTTGAGCTTGCACAGTTAGTAACTGCCCTTTGATGGTAATCTTTCATCTCGGCTTCTTGTGGTTTCCATGTTCTGCGGCTGATGCTGACTGGATAGATAAGATGCATGTGCACGTGGCGCAAGAGGCAGCTCTCTGGGGAACTTATTGATTTCGCTGGACTACCTCATTTGTTGGCGTAAAACTGAAAGTTGTGTTGGAAAAACACTGCTTGTGATGGATACTGTTTGGAAGTTGAATGAATCACTCAATTCCTTTGTATCTGACCTGGAGATTTGATAAATCGGTGCAGACAAAATAAAAGCTGTTGTAATAAGAACAAGAAACATACATCTCCTGTTTCCATCTCGCACGGCAGTCTGCCCGTCCTGTTAGTCCCTGCAGTCTTATTAAAGTTCTCCAATACAGACCCATCAATCACTCTGCTTGTAGTCTCATACTAAGCCTATGGCCATTCGTCATTTACATCTTCCTCGCCCAAAGACAACATTTACTGTCGTCTGATGTGATTAATTAAGATTCTAAATGAGTTTGTAATTTTCGAAATTTTGTGTAATTTATCTCGCAGTCAGAGAGGAAAACGGGAAAAACTGTAACTTTCTGATTTAGAAGAGACAGCTCCCAACGACTAAATTGCTTGTAAAGGTGATTTTTAACTTACCAGTAAGACCACCAAGTGTTAATTCTGAGCCCACTGGAATTAATTAACTTCATGTAGAATATAAGTGGTTTTTAATTGGTTTTGTAAAAAATAGATCCGAAAGCCTGATATGTGCCAGCATCCACTGAGTGTTGTTTGTATTCATGGGTGTGGCTCTAGGGTTTTATTTCCCCCTTTTCCTTTAGCATGACCAATGATCATCTCTGGGGATAAAATGTGTTGAAACACAAGTGCAGTGGCGGTTCTCTTTAACTGGAGTGGCAAAGGGATTTTCTTGTGCATTAATATTTCTATGATGGTTCTCATAGTCTCATTTTGCAGAACCTTTATAGTTAAAGTATGCAGACATTAAAAGTGACAAATATAGATGAGCTCATATACAAGTTAAGGCTATTAATTTGTAATATGCTCTAAGCGAAACCACCAAACAAATATAATAAGACAATTAGACTGGATAGTTTTTTAATAATAAAAAAGATTCTAACTATGTTAAAGGCTATTAAAGTAATATAATTTGTTCTGGAGGGAAAACTGCAAGATGTTAGGCAATACCTGTCACAGTAAAACATTATAATGATGTATATACACAGTATAGGCTTGGTCTAATGAGGAGCCTATGCATCAGTTGAATGAAAAATAACATGGATTATTATACATTAAGTGTGATGTAACTATCTTGAACAAAGCAACACTGTGCATTGCCATCTTCAGTTTCCTTAAATGTATTATCTATAATATTATATATTCTAATATTATAGATAATGCTCTGACCTGTAGCCAATTCCGTGAAAGTATTTGTGGTCATGGATAAATAACAAGCAATCGAAGAGCTGATGGCCTTTTTCCAAAAGGTACTTTGAAATAATCATTTAAATAATAATAATAATAATAATACTAGTAAAACTAATAAGCTGACTTCATAATAATAATAATAATAATAATGCATTTAATTTATATAGCGCTTTTCATAATACTCAAAGACACTTCACATAATTAAAACATCCTAAAAGCTAAAAATAAATAAATAAGAATAGCTAGAAAAAAACAAACAATCACACATGACAGCTTTATGTTTGCTATAGCTCTTAAAACACAGTAAGCTATAAGATTGATTGTTATTGGGAATCGCTGCAAGGTCTTGTATTGTTATGAGATAACAAAATTTGGCATACTTTAAACTGACATTAATAAATCCTGATCCCTTTCACTGCTCTTTCTTTCGGGTGATTGTGTTGAGCTTGGCAACAAACTGAGAATCAATTTGACATTTGTCACACTCAGCTTGGAGTCCAATGTCAGAAAGGTAGTGGCCTCATGGCAAAACAACATCCATATGGAGAGACAGCACTGCCTGCATCCTCCCTGGGGACACTATAACAAGCCATGTTAAAAACAGATTCTGTTCATCATGTTACAGGAGCCCTGTGTCTAGGCCTGAAGGGGGAATTCATAATTGAGAGGTGAGTTGGGCTCTCATAGAAAATCTGTCCCCAGGGTCATCATCAGGTGCATCACCCCTTACTAACAGGCTGACGTGTTACCTGGGCTCCTAGGCTAAAGTTGCACATATAATATTCTCAGCACATATAACATTCTCCAGAGTACAAGAGGAAACCACCTGAGATCATCCCTTGTTGGGAATGTGGCGAAGCACATGCACAAACAGACACATTGAGCCTCTAAGGACAACTGAGCAGCAGGTTTGGAACCACTAAAAATACCCACTGGATGGACTTTAGAGCAACACCTAAATATGCTTTCCTTGATCTTGTATTAGCAAGGATATACTTGAATGAGCATGAGTAATGAGTGCGATTGGGACACTTAATAGTGCTATATAAAATAATCATACCCTTAGAAATTGGCAGTGACAACACTGTGACAAAACACACACTGCTGAATAAGATATGATGTATGAATTGTTGTGGACACGGTTATCAACAAATACAGTTGTGATAACATAATGTCTACAACTACTACTACTTCTCATACCATACAAACTGCTTACAGTTGATTTATGTATTTCTGGAGGAGAAAATATCCTTTTTTTTAACAGAATCCCGCCCTCACAAAGGTTCTGCAGTGGTGCTGGTTGCTGGTCTTACAGGCTCACACAGTAATAAGGATACTTAAAACAAATCACTACAGCGGTTAATCCTCCTCCAGCTGAACACTTTGTTTAATCACCTCTTTCTCTCCTCGGGTCTCCTCCAATGGACCATTTCACCTCTGACCTTCTGGAAATGTGCTGCAGGATATTGGACATTAACTCCTTTATTAACATTTACAAGAACAAACTTGATAGATTATTGTATAAATCCCTTTATCTATGACTGAACATTATAACTGTATGCAGATATTTTTTATTTATGTCTTATTATTGGAAAGTGGGAGACTAATGACCTACTATTAATGGCGGTAATAGTATTTAACTGGATAATTAACAGTTTACCTTTTTAAACTATATATTAGCAGTTAGAGCAGCAGAAAGCTTAATAGAAATGGGAAACTTTTGAGCATTACATCTACAAACATGCAGCTAAATGTAATTATGTCGATACAGGGGGACATTTTAGCCCTCAGCAGCAATTTGTTGAAAGGTCCTTACCCCAACTCATATTGCACCCCAAGAGTTGTGTGCTATATTACATGCTCTACTGTATTATAATGTTAAGATTTAATTGCTTGCTAAAAGTGAACACCAGCTAACCTTTCACATGTAGCTTCAGCTGAATGCTTTCCTTCCATTATAATGCCTGCATATTAAGGACATATGCATTAGTCACAGCAGTCAGTGTGTGTGTGTGTGTGTGTGTGTGTGTGTGTGTGTGTGTTTGTCTTCCCAAGTGCTGTATCCATTTCTTATTATATGCCAGAGGCTGTACACTCAATGCACAATGGTTTAGTTTTTAGTGGACAGTAAATTGAGATTTCAGACTTGTGTATCAACATATGTTTTAGTCAACACTGACAGGTGTAGATGTTACGGTATATCTAGTGTAAAAAATAAAAAACCTTGACAAAGGTGGAACAAAGAAGGAAACAATAAGGCGGGTAAAATACTTATCAGCAAGGAGTAGCATTTATTGACAGTTTATAGATCAATAAAAGGTAAACCAACTAAAATGGAAGAAAAAGGCATCAGGGTCTCTAAGGCCGAAACAATAAACCAAAACCCCCACACTAGCTAGCACATGAGATCAAACTAGCCTTCCGTAGCAAAAAGAAAAACAATACTGAGCTCCCCGTCTATCCACAAAACAGTAATGTTCACATCTATAAAATGTGACGCATTGCATTTTGGGATTGCTAGTAGTAGTGCAGGCTACATGTCATGGGCACTTTTTTTCTTTCTTTTTGTGGGTATTTACAGTAGAAGTGCATCAAATTATCACTCAGAATTAAACGGTGGAGGATAAAAGTTGTGCACTTAATGAATTTAAATAGGGAGTCATTTCGGGTGCAGCCTTCGTCTTTCATCTTAAAAAGGCAGAAGGCTGGTGGATGCCGCCTTTCTTGATTATAGTGTCTTTTCACACGGTAGCAGTAGAGTGGAACAAGCTGCGTACTGAATAAAAACTAAAAATCAGACTCCAGCAAGTATTCAAACTGCAAATGGAATCCGACGAGCCCTGTGAAAAGTGTCTCTTGAGCAAAACGCAGCATAAACCTGGAGGAAGCTGTGCAAGATGTTCCTTTTATTATTGTCCCAGCGGCCCATTTGTGTCTGTATACAGTCATTATTTATTCGTCTCCATCTTTGGAGGTAAAATTAAATTAGTTTTTTTTGACATTTGTATATTCATGCTTGTCATTGATTATTCCCGTTGCACAATGGGAACTGTGGCAATTGTTTGTCACGTTTGCTTTTGCTTTGAGCTGTTGTGTGTGTGCAGGTTCTTCTTTAGTGCCATCATAGCAAACTGTGCTCCTGTGGCAGACTGTTGTTGTTGTTATTGTTGTTGTTGTGTGCCAGCCTGAATGCCGGGTCACACTGTGGATGGTCAGTCACCCAACCAACCGAACTGTCAACACATATCCCCGTCCACCAGTTAGACAAAGGTTAGTTGAGTTTGTTTTTTTTTACATTGTTGGGTGTCCTTTGTTATTTCAGTTTTGGCAATCTGACCTTCTAAGACACATGTGCCCTTTATTTAAATGGTTTGCAACAGTCTTGACATTTTAGCATTTTTAATGGTGGTGTCACAGAACTCCAAGATTCTTGAGCTTGTGATATATCATCCGTTTGTCTCAGAATGTTCCCAAAGATCAGATGAAGTTATACAGTTAAAGCTAAACTAATTCATGTTTTTATATATATTAAATTATAGACATTCTCACACTTGCGCAGACCTGTACTCATCCTTGGGATTTGCGATGAGTCCAAAGGATTTTAAATAAGGTTTTAATGAAGATGCATTTGATTGGGAAGTATATGACTGGGAAATGGACTTAACTGCATGAGTTATGGGGCAGTTTGTAAACTCGCATGCTTCATGTAAAATGATTTATTCACAAACAAGTGTTCATTACACCCTATTGCATTTTCTTGAAAGATAACACAAACATTTTATGAAAGATAACACAAACATTTAAACATTTAGATTGCGCGACTTTCCGTTCGTATATGAGGAAATAACCGAGAGGCCGCTTTAAAGTCAGCCTTGTGCTCATTGGCTGTTAACGATACTTTGCTTACTCTCACTACAACAACAATGGATGATGTTTAATTGTAGTATTTAGGTGTAAGACCATAAAACTAATCTCTGCGGTTATTATCTCCAAATGCAGTACATTTTTCCCTTTTATCCCTTTCTATAAATAGGGGCTCAAACCTCTGTATAAATGTTTGACAGTAAATATAAACAGTCCTAATTTAAATTGAGCCTCCCTCTTAAGAAGGCTTGACTATTTAAACACCCACCTATGCAGCTGAAAGCAACTCTGCCCCCCTCATCAACATAGAAATACAGTTTTAAAATATTTTGTTGATGATGCATGAAAACTATATTTTCCAATCTCGAAAACCTTTATTAAACACAGACTTTCTCCAAACCAGCCAAGTATTCCTAAAACAATACCAGGGTCCCGTTGCCCCTCGGAATAATTTGACACAGCCTATTTCTTTACACTATAGTTACGTAAAAGAACAACACAAGAGAAATATAACGATAGTTGACATGTAACATATTTGCTGATTTTGAAAGTTATAGATTTGTTCGATGTATGTATAACATATTTGTTAAATTATTATGAAGCCTATACGGCCTTGCTCCGTCTCTTATGTCTTTCTTGTCCCCGGTTCGCCTCTCTGTCAATGTGTGTGTGTGTGTGTGTGTGTGTGTGTGTGTGTGTGTTTGTATGCATGTGTTTGACTCCGTTTTGCCACTTGCACCTGCCTTCAATCTGCTCATCCTCGCTCCTCAGCCCCCGAGTATGTTAACACCGGCTTTGCCAGATTGTTGTTACAGTCTCCTTGGTATACGCTGAGGCCTCTCGCTCTAGTATCTTTTCGAAGAGCATTCCTTGTGTTCTTGTTTTCCTACTTAATGATTGTTTGTTCCATGTCGTCCAGGATTCCTGTATGTATGCCAGTCGGCCTTCCTGCTAACAATCTCTCCTTTGCTTCCTGACACGCCACCCAGCCGCTCTCCATTCCACCTCTTACCTATGCCGGCTCCAGTGGTCATTACTTTTCAACCCATCTCCGTCTACAGTCACTGCTGCAATAAACCAGTTAAACTTCATCTGCCTCTGTCTGGTTTCTGCGCTCGGATTCCACTTTCAAACAAACACTCTTAAGTCTGTCAGTCCTTCAAGTTAACAGTCAGCACTGTGGAGAAAATCAACCTGTGCCAACCTGCCCTGCATTTAGGAAAAAGGCAGGAAACAACTCTGCAGATCCTTCACACCGTGGACACGCAACATGCTCCATCTTCTACTCTCTACAAAAGGCCCACGCTTGAGCCAAAGTTAGATTGTTCCATTCTTTGCAAATGTAGTTCAAAGGCGGTGCAACATGTGAGACTGTCAAGAGGACCCACTCCCCATGTAGATATAATGGGATTATTTTAAATAGGCAAATCATACACTTAGTAATCAACTATATTCAATTTATGCAAATAGGGTCGCCTAAACACTAGAACTTTAATAAAAGTGTTAAGCTATGCTATTTTGACTACATCGCTGAGCATAGCAGTAACTTGAGAGCAAACCACTTAAATGTGAAACAAAGCTGAATCCATTGTTCATGTTTAAAGTAGCCTTTCTTTAGTGGTCAGCTAAAAAGAAGAGCAATGTTTTTTTTTGGGGAGCCGCGGTCAGCGCTATGTTTGCGCGCAACTTTGCAGGCAGCAGGTTGCTTGATAATTGGGCTACATTCTTCCCAGCCATTAGGGCTTAAAGAACGCCTTCAATTTCTGTCTGGCAGAGCAAGTTTATGTCTGAGATAAAAGTGAGCACTAGGACCGAACAAAAAAAAAGAACTTGAATGCGAGTGTCTTTTCCTGAGTAGAGAACTCATCATACTGAACTAAATAGAAAGGTTGGGCATTGGAGGATGAAAATAGTGGTTGGGGAAAATGATATGGAGGACAATGGCTGAGGTAAAATGGCTGTTTTACGCGCTTTTAACAACAAAAACAAACAAAAAGGCAAAGAAGTAGAGATTGGTAAAAAAGCCCAAAGGAGAAAATTGCCAGAGAGAAGGGTCGATCGAGGATTGCTTTGAGACAAATACACATGGGAGATAAGATGAGCCTGTAAAACCTGGTCTGACGCCCTTTACAAAAGTGTTGAGAGAAAAAAAGAATATAGTGAGAGTGGTGGAAGGTAAACATTCGAAGGCAGCGGCCCGCCCTGTTCACCGTTCAATGAATCATTCCCGTGGGATGTTCGGGAGGGAGATGCAGGGTGACAGGTCATTCCCACCAATGTCTTCCCTGCTCGGCATCTTGTTGTGTGGAGTCCCTTTCATCCTTTGATGGAGCAGTTCTCACATGATGAAACGGGAGGAAGGGCTGTGGATATTCAACATGTAGTGGGCAGCAGTAAACATCCATCTTAGCGGTTTTATCTATGGTCCACATTGCATTCTCTCAACAATTATTGGATAGATTGCATTGGAAATTTTACTTTCGACATTCATGGTCTCCAAAAGGATGAATTTCAATGACTTTGGTGATCCTTTGGGTTTTCGTAGAGCGCCATCTTTAGGTCAAAATTGTAATATGATTCCCGACTAGGGAGCATGCTAACAGGCTACACTAAGATGCACTTATGGCCTGTTAAATTTGCGGTTACTGGAAACAGGTGTGTTATATCTGTCCTGAAGAAGGTTATCATGGAATTGTTCCAAGGTGGAGTTGGAGGTAATGTGGAGGAACCATGATAGAAGATGCTGATAGACTTCCACCAGGTCAACATAGTTGTGTAGATAGATGGATAAATGAAATAGTTTGTGTTTGACGCTTCGATTAATTATGAGAATGTCTAATAAATGTATATTTTGAGTTACCACCGTCTGATAAACTGTCTCCGTGTGGCTATAGGAAGTTATCATAAAAACTTGGGGCATCCAGTCGTCTTATTACTCAGTGGTTAATTTGAGTCTTGCCAGTAAAATGTGAAGACAGAATAGAGGAGGATGTGTCCGTGCCATTTAAGAAAATGTATATAAATGTCAGACATTGAGATTATATTCATATTTGTTTGATAAGCAGCCGTTAAAACCTCATGGTCTACTGTACCTGAGCCAGTGAAGAGAATATTCAGAAAACTCTTAACATAATTTCCCATTTAGGAAAAAAAAAACAGTACTTATGTGCAAGGTGCATGTAAGTATTTTGCCGCTCCACTTCCACTCTGTCGCTGCTTTCAAATCATCACCCTCCTCCTTCTATCGATCATTTAATCTCCACTTTCAACTCCACTGAGCCTCCTGCTTATGTATTGTAAAACCTCAATACTGTTTTATTGACTTCTCTAAAACCACAAGCCCCACTACTCAATATTTCAGTAAACTGAACTCAAACCTCCGGCTTACTCTGAGAATCAGATATAGGTCTAAACCAATGTTCTATTCACTGTCACAGGGATTAATTAACTGCAAATGTAATAGTTTTTGGAGATTTCACTTACTTGTCAAGTTATGAGAATATATTTTAGACTACAGGAATATGAGTATACTTAATAAGAGCCTTACAGCTCTACCAATAATTTTGAAAATATGTTTTCATCAGATGCCATTGCTATCATTTAGATATTGAAAAATGTGTCTTTTCCTAATATAAACAAAGCAAACTTTACAGTAGCGATGTTACTAATTAACCATACTATCAGTTAAATAATTACAATAAATATAAAGGAAGGTTCCTCACTTAGAGAATAGCGCTGGTCCACCTTAAGTAGCTATATTTACCATTCTGAACATTATTATTGCAGCAAACAACTATTTGGCGACAACTATTCTGAACTCTACTTTCAGAAGAACGAACGATTGTGGCCCCGGGTACAAAGGTATGATACAGAAGACTTCATCACCTCATCACCCACAGATTGACAAGCAAGACATCCGGTTCTTAAAAACACTGTAAAATCATCTTTTTAGGCCTCTGGTGTCGTCATGGAGGGGGGCCAGGAACAAAGCTTTCAGTCATTTATATCTAAAGAAAAAACACTGAAGACACTGAAACATCCCTGCTAGTAATGTTGAAATCTTTCTAAAGGTTGTGTAAAACGAGTGCACCCGGGAAATACAGAAACTCTCAAAGCATTAATGAACAGAAGCTTTTGAGAAGGATTTCATGCAAGATGAGTGTGTGATGCCCGATGCAAATTCACATTATCTACATCGAAGCAATATTATGAGTGTGGATGTATTTTTTGTAGACTCAGTGTATTAGCTTTCAACAACACAAATGAAATGCGTGTCATTTAGGAACAACTGCTGATGAGCCTTAAAACGAGAAAGTTTTAAGGACCTCTTAATTAAAATATGCAAATAGACGGATTTAAATGAACAAGTGAGCAGATGTCTCTTTAAAACAGCACAACCACATAAACACCATGCAGCATATACATTTATAGCCAAGAGGGATCGCTGCACTGGATCTTGATACATCGTTGTGATTCTAATGCACAGCCCTCCAGTCGGCCTGACTTTCTTCTCCAATAACATCTAATTAAGGAGCACTTATGGCAAATGTGGAAAAAATGAACATTGCCATTCTAATGTTGCCAGTATTTTACTAACATTTTGCCAGTTATGTAATGCCATGCTAGTCAAGATCACATACAGTAATCAGTAGACATTAGCTGACACATATTTCAGATTTGGAAAGCTCCAACAATCCCCAACGCTTGCCCGAGAAGTTACTGGCAGCTCCGGACCGAGTCCATAAAACGTGGTTAACAGAGTCAAGATTTTGTCTGTTTTCCTGTGTTTCCTCCTCCAGATCCAAAACGAGTTGGAAACCTTTAATGCAAAAGGAACTGGCTTTTATCTGGCAAATTAAAAATGTTCTTTGCCTTCAGCATCATAGGAGTCTGGAAGCGGGACGGTATAACTTTTGCTAAACCGTAGCCACAAGTGACTATTATAGGATAACATGGTTGTGTAAAAGTAGCACAGATGGAGGAGATTCATTTTGTAGTTTCATAAAACACACACACAAAAAAATGTAGGCTCACAAACCATCAATACACAAAACCAACAATAACTGCAACCTAGGGTCACTTTAGGTCAATTATTCAACTGGTCAGTCGTTTTGGTCAACTGTGATTTCTTTAGTTGATTCAGCGTTTTTATGCTCTTTTCCAGAAGAAAAGTGAACACATCTCTGGTAAACACAATATGTCAGTGCTTTTGTGCGATTCTTTGAGGAGAACACTTAAATCAATGAATACCTTGGTTGACAAAGTACTTTCAGTAATAAACAAATATTTAGTTTTATGTTGACCCCAATTATTATCATTCCAAAATATGATAAAGAGCTACAATGTTAAATGCAAAGAAATGGGAATTCCATCTAAAATAATTGAATTGTCTTTTGGTTTGCAATTTTTATCTTTTGCACTTTTGAGCTTGGACTTTATGGTAATTGAACAAATGTCAGATACTTTCAGCCCTTTTTTTTGAGAAAGCAAAGAATGTTTTAAAAACACCCATATAAATCTCTCCCACAGAATATTCACTCCACTTTAACCTCTATGTTTCCAAAGCAATTCAACACCTGTTATTTTGCCCCGAGTCAGGTGGATTCCATTAGAACCGCTGTGAATACCAGTTGACTGCAGCTGATGACCTCTGCCAACAAGCCAGCTGCACACTTTTCAAAGCCATCTTTTAAACCTAAAAGATGTGAGATTTTGAGTTCTCAAAAGCTAGTTTTTAAGAAATACTAAACTGAACATCCAACTATCCAAAAACTACTTTGAAAAAAAACATTGTCGTGAGTAAGAATAGGTTGAGTACTTAAGCACCTTCGTTGTTCTGTTCAACAATCAATCAACGCTGCTCTGACCGAGCCTTCCCTAAAATATAAGAGCCCTGAAATGTAGAAAGCAGCTGATCTTATGGAGTGTTCTCCTCATGTTTAGTTTATTAATTTGAAAAGGCCCAGACTTTTTTATTTTGTATTATATTATTTCATTTACAAAACAGATGTGGCCCCTTCAGAACAAAGACAACGTGTATACCTATTTTTCAATAAAAGGAAACAAAAATGGCAACAAAAAAACAACAACATTTAAACAGATATAAAGCAAACTCACGGTCACCCCTCTCCCGAGTCACATTGAAATAAACAGACAGACCTAAGAGGTTAATAATTATTATGAACAGGTATTGGTGTACAACATAAATATGCGTTGTGGAGAAAAGAGAAAAATAGAGATGTGCGTGGTGTTATTTGTATATTTTTTCCAGTTAAATATTGGGTTTTTTTGCAATGATAAAAATGCTGTTGTGGTATTTGTGTGGGTAACTTTTACTTTAACTCAATTTGAACTATTTTTTCTTAGAGGATTCCTTTCATTGCAACACTTCATCAGGTCAGACCGTCTGTGGACGTGTGTGATGTTTTGTGTTTGAGTTTACATTCCCGCATGTTGGTTTTAGTAGCAGATGCGTTAATATTATATATATATATATATATATATATATACATATACATATACATATATATATACATATATATATACATATATATATATATATATACATACATACATACATACATATATAGGTACAAGCTAATCCAGACCTGTCCACATACCGTTACCTTCCCAACATCTGGCTCAGAGAACCCGCCTGGTGGTTTTTTGTGTTGCATGCGTCTTGTCCGTGTAATACTGGGTGACAGCTCCATTCCTCCAGAACCTGCCAAATAAATGTAAGAACCCTGCTCTAAAATCCCTCATTAAACTTCCTTATTCAACCATAGTTTGGCGGCGACTCTCTGAGCTGATCCATCATTTGCAGACATATTTCCAGAATACCTGCCGTCTGTCTGCACAGACCCTGCTGCATATGGCCGGTTGTGTTTTAATCAGGATAGATGAGTCAGGGATGTTGCCATCACGTTGGCTTGGCGTGCTGATGTGCATGAGTGCATTGCATCAAAACAGACTATGGCTTCAGTCGGCATTCCCCGGTTTGATATAGATGTGATGTTGCAATCTGCCAGCACCACGTGGATTTTAACCAGTTAAAAAATAGGTTTGTGGAAATGTGGAAAACTCATCAGTTTGTTGGCATGAACTCAGAATAATTATTCCAGCTGAATTGTGTGTGTGTGTGTAAAGAGCCAAGACCACGGGGCTTCAGGCCCTCATTGCGACTCATCCACGTTCCCGCTTGATATGCACATTTTGCAACAGACTCGGAAACAACCTAAAAAATATGTCATGGTTCAACCCATGAGCCAAAAATAAGAGAGATGTATGAGCTCAGAGTACGTCTTCTTGTATTTACACAATGGGCTCAAACGTGAGATACAAGATGAGTAGTGTGGGAGAGTTGAATTTTATTAGATAACTTTGCTGCTAAAATCCAAAATCCAATGAAATTTGGTGAAGCTTCGTGGATTTCAGTTACCCTGCTAGAGGCAGGCCCTTGGTACAAAGCGACATCTGCAATCACGAGATCTGGGACTGCATCTAATAAGAGTTAAGTAACCAAAGTAAAAAAAGTGATCCTTAATTATTTTTGAGCTAACACAATTCATAATGCTTTAAACCATGTTCACAGACAATTCTGGATTCTGATTGGCTGCAAGGTGAGGATTCATTTTTAGTAAGCAGACAGAAAAAAAACAGACATTTGGGATCAAAAATTAAATTAGTTTAAAACAAATCAAACAAAGAAGTGAAATATATAACATATTGTTGTAGTTTACGTATGTCCCTTTTTTGTATAAATGTGCTGTGTCATTGCTACATGAAAAACATGTGAAAAGGACAATTATACGGGTTACATTGAAAATATATGTAAAATCGACCGGTAAATGTATCACCTTTTCCAAGTAAACTTTGCTCAAATTACAATGTATATGACTATATACATTGTATATACATTATATACATTGGATTACCACAAATAACTAAATGAAAGCAAGACTGATCAATAACTGTATATCAACAATGGATCAAATTACTTTGTGTAATGTTAAAAGGGATCGCTGCGACAAACCAGCAGAGAATTGTCTGCTCACAGGAAAGGAATTCTCCGTGAAAGGAGAAAGTTGTACCAACTCATCAAGAGATCATTGAACTAAATGATCGCTAATGGAGCCTCGTGTGTGCTGAAAGTTTAAAACAAGTTAGCTGTAAGATCTTCAGAAAAGAATGTGTCAGATTGTGTGAGTGTAGCTAATTTCATTCCTCCCGAGTTGCCAAATACATCAACGAATCAAAGTACTGTAATAATGCTACTAATTATAATTACAGAAATTATCATCATCATCAAATTTAATTTAAAAAATTATGTTTTTAATTTGATTATGTTTGATTGTGTAAATAAGTTGATAATTGACATCAGTCTCAAACAGACCCAAAATACAGTAATGTTGAATGCTATCCCAGAATATGTAGTGAGACTCGCCACACGACTGGCAGCAAGGAAACCAGTGAAACATAGAGTCAGTCCCTTATTGATTTATGTGGTGTTCTCACAGCAATTTTATTTTCTCACCTTTTTTGAAAATATCAATTGTTATTAAAAAAGTATCAGGTTAGTGGGGGGTGTCCAGGGCAAATGAAACGTAACACCTCTATCCAGCAGCTGCTCCGCCTTCCCTGTTGTGAATCTCTTCTACTCCGATTGTCAGAGCTAATGTGGAATAAAACGGTTTCAAATAAATGTTGTTATTTTCCTGTAACAGGTGATGCCACATTATCACTCATATACAGTAGAAACGGCTCAAACCGATCACATCTGGCTCCGGGTTTAAATTAATCACGATAAGCAGATGAGCACATTTTCGTGTTTTTTTGTTGTTGTATTCATCATGCAGATTACTCTCTAATTGACATTAGTATACTCGTTACATGACCATACTAACGTTGCAGCAGTAAAATTGGGACGGTTTGCAAAGGTTATCCGAGAGTTTCAGACAAACGTCGTTGAAGTGCCGTCACGAGCTCTGACAGCATCTCGCCGGTGAGAGTAAGAAACGTGAACGCTGAGCCAAAGCAGATAATCAAAAACCTATCTCAATGTGGTTTTAATTTCACTCAGAACTCAAGCAAGAACTTTCTTCACCTGCCAGTTGCTAACTTCATCCAACTTTTGTTGGTGCAGGGAAGGTCGTGTAACACCGACAGATGATCATTCGGGTTCGGATCACAAAGTGCAACAGGGCAGCAGATCATCCAACCTTTTTCTACAGAAACTTTTCCAAAACACATCCAAGTCACCTGGGAAATCTAACCCCTTCAGCCTGAACCACTTCAACGTCACACTGAGGTCCTCAGTGATTGCCGAGCTCCTCACACCATCACATCTCCAGTGTGCCCCGGAGACGTTTGCAGCTGTGTGTAACACCGTCGGAATAAGGATCAGCACTCGTAGCTAAGAGGCCACGGTCGAGTGTTGTCAATATGACTCAGCTGCCAACGTCGGTCGTCTAGGAACTAATCACCAGCTGTCTGTCCCTTCAGAACTTAAAAAACAACATCAGAGCTGCAGGGGGATCTCCGCCTAATCAGACTTAAACGGAAGCTGCAAATTATTATTCTAAATGTTTTATTTTTTACAGTTTTCAGCAGTGATGCAGAATGAAAATGTGTTAGAACTCATTTATCATATTTATTCTTGTTTTATCTTCCAGGAGCTACAATCAGAATCATTTATTAGCCAAGTATGTTGCACAGAGAAGGAATTTTGACTTATAAACATAGACGTAGAATAAAATATCTTCCCTTGAGCCCCACTGAGTGACCGGGGGGGAGGGGGAAGGGGACCTTCCCTCTATTATAACATATTCTCTTCACACTGGAAGTATGTATTATTGGAGAAAATTATGCGTCGTCACACACAAGCTCTGTGCACTTCAGCATAATATGCGGGGAATGGCATCCATCCGTTCTACTACACAAATTTGAGATGTCAACATTTGATGACATCATACCCAAACGGTTAGATACGGGCGCCAATCCCATGTGGGCCTGCTTACCACTCCGACTGAACATAACCTCCTGTGATCAGGGCACGCTCGTGTGAACAGCACAGAGTGTTTGTTCATTCAGAGTGACAGTCGAGTGAGCAGCCGCAGACTCTAGCTGGGGATCACAGAGCCATGTAAAAGTGAGACGGATTAATGCAGGCATGTGTTTGGTGACATATTTATCTGGGACCAAGAAGGAGGCTGACGTGAAAAAGCCCAGCATGCTGTGTTTTATGTAGAGCTAAATCTGTTCATCAATGTAATAGTCTTTACCACCGATATGGTTACTGGTATTATCAGGCAGTTGTTCCGTGTGTTTTTGTGCATTAGAGCATTATATCAGTTATGAACCAAATAGATAATGACAATTGTGTCCAATTGTCTGCACAGATGTCCTTTGTCACAATAATCACACAGTGTGACAGTATATTAGCTATGAGGTCATGTGAAATACAGTAAGCATGGCCCCTATTTACCTTAAAGCTACATTAGCATTTTTGTGCTTGTTTGGCCACCCATGTCTAAAATCCAATCTCTTTTTACCTCTGTTTTAGCCTCCACCAGGAAAGTATCTGGCTTTTTAGCTGCTAAAAGCTCCACTATGTTCAACAGAAAGTCGCTATACTGCATCTCTCTCCTGTTTGGTGCTGGACACGTTGCGACTTATCAAAGTTTTTAAACTGAAAACAGCTGACAGCTGTGGCTGGAAACGAGGTCGATGGGAGCAACGAGAGTGAACCAAAGCAGCAGCAGTAAGTTTCAGGCCGTTGCATCAAATCAATGTGCTAAAAGCCACCAAAACACTTTAGATGGTAAGGGTACTGCAGAGTTGGAAGGTAATTCTTAATGGGTTTGACAAGTGACACCCTTTGCATTGTAAATGGTCATTTGAGCCATCTTTAATAAAAAAGATATTAAGAAGTGCCGCTTGAAAGGCACTCAAGGTAAACAAATGATCAAGTTGGTTCCAAATTAGGAGTGCGGACACTGATATCAGTCAAGTAGAGTTATTTTTTTAACCTTCCTAGAAAGGAATGCAACAATAAAATCACCATTTTTAGTTTGCATGGATGTTTTTCTGGGTGCCTGGAGATGTTCATGTAATATGGAGAAATACTTAAGGCTGTAAAAGACCGTCAATATCATCACATAACGTTTGTCTCCAACAACAGGATTCACATACGTCAGCACTATCGAGATTCTTTGAGCCATCAGATACCAAACATGACTTATGTCCACGATGTGTTCGATTTACATAACATATATCACCAACTGGTGTATAACGCAATGGAACGTCAAAGTAATGCTAGTTGATGATGAATTTGAAACGAATGAATTGTTGTTTGGCTTCTCATTTTAGCAAATGCTAAGCGGTGCTTAACAAGCGCTGTAATGACTGACTCGAACTTCAATGAACCGTCTCGGAAACAGATCCTATGCAACAAGATGTTTTGGCCAGTAATAATTTATCAGTCGTCAGTATCATCCACAAGTTTCCAATCTGCGCCTTTACCCACACAATACGGCATAGATGGAGAATATAATCACAGTGTGTTGTTGGAAAGGAGAAAGGACCAAATTGAATGCCATGTCTAAAGAGCTGGCTACTTTTTGCTCCAATTATCTGGCTACAGAAGATAGTGAGAAGATTGCATGTGAACAAAAGGTAATCAGGCGGGTTGAGCGGCTGGCCAAGAGTTTCTGCACTCATGGACACTCAGATAATGGATCTGGTGAAATAGTAATGACTCCAAATGTTACGGCACACAGTTTCATCCAGTCTATTCATTGAGTGAAAAACTGCTTCAGACAGTGAAGTGGACAAAAAGCCAATAAGTCAGAAATAAGTGACATTTTTACAGCATACGATTTTGAAAGCGATTTGAAAAGTAGCAAATCGTGTTGATATTTTAATTTAGGTTTTTGTTTGCATGCAAATGTTCATGTGAAATGCAGTGTTCACTCAACAGTTAAGCATGGAAAGATGAACATGATTACAGCCACACTTCCCAATTTCGCAGATGTTTTATTTGTGCAAATTGTGCAATTTCAAGTGATTATATTCCCAAATAGAGTTACGGGAGCAAAACAATTTTACAGAAGTACCGTAACTGCTACATAATAAGTCCTCATGTGTCCCTTTACAAAGGAACAATGTTGCTGACGTAAAAGGTACAATTTTCTACCAATTCACCATCAGCTAAAAAGGTGGAGGCTGCTTGTTTTTCCATAATAAAATAACATTCATACATTTGCTTAGAAATCATAGAAACAAAAGTTGTCTTCAATACACAATATCACCAATGATAGCTGTCTGTCAGGCACCTTTAATGGTGCAAATTATTATATATATATATATATATGGTTATGATTGGAGATAATGCGGGACCTATAGTATGGGGACCTATAGTATGAGTCTTTTCAGACCCCAGACCCATAGCCCTTATGCTTAGAGGGAGGACATGGATTGCCTTTTCTTCTTTTTAGCTTTTTAGCATGATTTATAGTATAGAGTTTCAGCAAGATTGGCATTGTTTTATAGTCATTTCGATGGATTAATTTTTATCGTTGTTCTTCAATCATCAGGTGGGTTTCTAGGAGTTGGCAAGGTCTGGAGCTGAGGATAGTGTCTTGTGAGATATTTTACCTTAAGAGATTGTTCACAAAACAATCTTGTCAAGTAAGCTGTATATAAGAATGTCTGAGATATGTTTAGACATAAAACATTTAGCAAGCACATCCTTTGGGATGTCTGCAATATCTTGGGAAGCAGGTCCCCATTATCTGGATGCATGATGTATGAAGCCAAAGCCCTCCAAAGTCAATTGACTTTGTCTCCAGCGACTTTTTCTCCAATTGTTCCCAATGAGGAGATAAAGGATGTGGCGGTAAGGACAAAAAGCACTACATCAAGCCTCTTTTTACACACCAGTCAGAGCCTCAGACTTCTTTGTGCGGCTACTGGTGCGCTGCTGGGAGGAAATCACAGAGCTTTTCAGATAGACGCACTTGTGTCGTCACTCTGGATGAATCCGTCCGCTTTCTGACAGAAAAAAAGCCTTATATGGAGTCTCAGCAGTCTAAAAGCAGGGCATCTGCTGTGTGAGCTTTAGAGCCAAGCAGAAGCAGCATTTCGCCATTGACGCGTTGAGAGGCTCCCAAACCCAGATCTTGCACCTTTAAGAGTTGCTGTCACTACCAACAGCCTTAAACATTCTATGAAAGTTTTTAGACTTTAATTTAGACCTTCATTTTACAACCTGTTTTCAGGAAAGATTTTGCCGCAAAACTCCCCCTGAATTAGAGCTGAATTAGGGAATGACCATCGAAAGGAAATGGGATATCTCAGAGGCACTGGAAAGATGCAATACTGCATTAATAGTAAAACGAATATTGGTACCTTACTGAGACATGGCTCACTGGGACATGGCTCACTGGGACATGGCTCACTGGGACATGGCTCACTCGGACATGGCTCACTCGGACATGGCTCACAGGGATAATCAAGATGGCCACATGATGACTTGATTTTTGTTTTTACGTTTTTGTTTAGGTGTTTGGCTCTGTGGTTACACTCACTAGATCTTTGGACACTCAACAAAGTTTCAACTGAACTCAGAAGAGTAATTAGCCCGCTAGCCCCAGGACTTGCGGGTTTGGTCCATAGTGCTGTTTACCCTGCCGGGATCTTTCCGTCTTGGCTTGGTCTCCGCAAGCCACCACCGGGCAGGATCGTCAGGCTAACAGGCTGGTAGCCCCTACAGGGTACCACTCTCTCCTCGCCGGACTGCTGCCGTCTTCCCTCTGGTATGCTGTGGATCATCTCACCGATTCTCCTGGGCTGCACATCGATTCGATAACCACCTGCCCCGGACTGCATGGACATTCTAAAAAAATATGAAATACTTCGCCGAGGCCATCCTTCACACAGATGATCTGGCCGCATGTTCATCTACAACGTCACGTCCCAAAACTCCATCCCATCCCTATGGTCCTGTCGCAACCGTACTTCCTCGTTATGTCACCACAACAAACAACACGTGAATCTGTCCAATCTCAGTCCCCTTCCTCAGTCCTCACAGCCTATCACAACGCAACGTCACCTGAAACTGGCCTTGCTCAACACCCGCTCGCTCAACAATAAAAGCTTCATTCTGAATGAATACATAACGGACACTAACCTTGATTTTCTCTGCCTCACTGACTGGCATAAACCCCTGGACTATTTCTCACTAAACCAGACCACCCCCACAGGATTCACATACACAGATAAACATCGTCCTGAGGGGCGGGGAGGTGGTGTTGCTGCACTCTACTGGGAGGACATTAAAACAACCACCGTTCCCATACCTGGCATTCATTTTTTTGGACATCTTGCCTTCAAACTCTCTGGTCCCACTCTGGTAATTGCTGTTAATCTCAATCCCCCACAACTCTTTCAGCCTCTCTTGCCAGTACCATGTCTGCCTCCCCTTTCCCGCTGTCTGATAATCCCTCCGATCTCGTAAACTACTACAATAACATACTCTCCTCCTGTCTTGATCAGCTGGCTCCAATTAAAACCATCTCATTCACACACTCAGCTCCCTGGTATACTCCTGAACTCCACCACATGAAATCCCGTAAGAGCCAGCTTGAAAGACTCTGCAAAAAAACAGGTTTAACAGTCCATCTCCAAGCCCACTCTGACTACCTTCAACAATACAAAGACGCTCTCATCTCAGTCCACCTACTACTCACATCTCATACACTCTGCCTCCTCTAACCCAAAGGCTCTCTTCTCCACAAGAAACAAGCTTCTCAAACCCAGGGACAACACCTTACACACTTTACAGTTGACAAATGCAACTCCTCTCATTTTTCAAAACAAAAAAATTGACAATTTACAGCAACCTCAACACCTCCCCCGCCCTTTCCATATTCACCCCTCAGCCCCTTTCTAAGTTCTCCCCTGTGTCCCCATTGGAGTTATCTTCCTTCACAACAGGAACGAGAAGCTCTTATAATAAATCCTCTTTCTCAGTCATTCTGACTGTGTTGTCTCCACTGGTAAACTAGAAGCAGACATGCATTATCAGTGTGTTAGCTTCGTTTGCATACACCCATTTGACTAACTGTTTTTCTACGAGTTAAAACCAGTGTCTTAATAGGACTATGTTCCTTATTAAACTCACTGTGTCTGAACATCATGATGTTCAAGTGAGAAGACCACAACATTCAGTGTGCTCTCCTGTCCAGCCTCATCAAATTGAATGTTTGCATACTTTGAGGAAATGTCTCCATGTGCACGACTTAAATAACTTTTCAAAGCCAACAGAAATCTCTGTGGTTTTGCGGAAGTTCATGTTCATGAATATTTGAGATCTGCACCTCCGCTTATGTGAAAGAAGTTTTCTGAACCGTGATATTAAGCTTTTTAAAAACCTTTACTATTGTGTAGCTTCTGTGCAACAATAGCATTCAGAGGATACATAAGAGGCTATTAGGCTTATATATTCGTGTCAAAAGATGAGTGATTCTTTCTATGGAAACGCAGTATTCCTATTAAAGTGTGCAGGCCCTGCAGTGCATATCAAGGTGTACTGTCATAGAGGTACTGGGTCATCTACTGCCTATAAATCATATTTTAACAGGGCCATCAGTTTGGCACCCTCACAAAACTGGTGTTTGTTTGAGTTGACACCAAAAAGATTCCTGCGTCTCAGGAACCGGCGCCTCTTTCCCTGCAGCCACACATTAAACACAACCCTCTGTAGCATTAGGGCTGTCTCTTGTATGAACAACATGCTAAGCTACCAAAAAAAAAAGAAGGTAAAACATGTTAAGCAAACCAGCATGTTGCCGTTAATCGCAGCAACCCACCAAACAAAAGATGATTAGCCTCTTCATCCTAGCAAGCGACACAGCCCACTGCTGTTTAAAGCATTACCAGCAAACATCCACAGTTTACGATGTAGTTAAAGGCTACACCCATCTGTGCCAGAGGTCACTGACCTTTCCTTCTACCCACAACTGGCTGCAGTGTTGGACACAGACCTCTTATACCCAGCTCAGTTGAGGGTACACAACTGGTTAGCATTGATAATACTGTACATGTTTTGGATACCAAGACAATATTGTTGACATTGGTGTGGAGACACAATTGGATTTTTACATACTGCACTATCAAAATTCAAAACAATGGATTGGGAGCTTCAATTGATTGATAAGCCAAAGTAAAAATGATTTGTAGTGTGGGCACAGCTAAGAACACACACATTCAAACTAACAGTCTGTACATGACACCTAAACATACAGTGGGAACATAAAACAAGAAACTATACTGCCGAAGGCAAAATGGCAACACAGCACAATACAGTAAGATGGAATTTAACAAGACACCAACCTGCTATGAGAGCTGGAAACTAATGTTCGCAGGTCTTCTTCTTCTTTGGGTTTTTCCAGCATTTGGCATCCTTTAAGTTGCATCACTGCCTCCTACTGGGTCAAATCGTCCACTGGTATCGAATTAATTCTCTAACAGCCTTGAAAGTAGTCCGGTTGTTGAAGGTGCATGCCTCCAACTACTGTATCAGTGCGTAAAAGTATGACTTTATGTTGACTGCATTACAGGTATAGCCTATATTAGGAGAGCCCATAAAGGATGTGGCATGGTTGTGATGATCATGTCATGTTATCGTTTTTATAAACTTTCCTGCCCAAATTAAAGATTAAAACCAAATTGTACTACACATTTGATCATTTAAGGTTTGAAAAGGTGTAAAAAGTATATCAATCTTGTCATCTAATGCTGACTTTTTGGGAAATATGCGTTTTCACTTTTTTGCCAACTATTATATTTTCGGGGCACCGGTCACATGTTCGACTGTAAATAATGTTGCTCGGCAACATGCTGTGAGAGCTGCAAGGTCAGCTTTGTGCAATGGTGCTGAAATAGCAGGTCAAAATATACCTATCAATCCCTACTGTTTCTCTTTTTTAAGGTCATGTGAGGGAAGAACATATTCCACGTGAACAGATCACCAATCTTCAGGGCTCACAGACAAAGATATATGAGGAGAAACTACATACTCCACATAGAAAAGCCCTGGCCGGTGCTTAGGTGTGAAACAGAACAGAGGTCATCCTCCTCATATACGCAAGTAATGCCACAGTGCTATAAAGCATAAGTTTTCAGGGACACTAATTATTTCTGCTGTACTAAATGACTGAGGTGATATGCTTGAGCGAAACTATTTACATTAGTCTGTCTTAAACTGTCTGACCACGTGATGGTGAGAGTGAACAGTACAATAAATTGTCCAAACACATTCCAATACATTTCAAGTGTATAGCTGCTCTAACTGTAAGAACATTATTACCATCTATATGACACAGCTTCTATCATTAAGAAATTCTAAGAAAAAAATCCACTGTTGTGTTAAGGCTCATACAGACACCACTGCATTCACACTCCGTAAAGCCTCGAGAGACCGTGGAAGTATAAATCCGCACTGAGTAGCTTTGGTTGTGTAAATACTCCTTGTCTTGTTAGTCGTAATCACTCAGAGGGGCTGCAACTACCAACCCCTTCCTGCCGATCTATCGATGGTGTGTTATTCCGTTTGTGTGCCTGAATTTCTGGCCGTGCCCTCATTCTCCATCACAGACTCTTAGCAGTTGAGAAGCACTTAGAATCGAGTGGAAAGGCAAACAGCAGCCCCCCTCCATTATAATAATAATATATTATAGAAATAGTGTAAGCTCCCTGATATTAATTCAATTAAATACCTCTGGGTAGAACTCAACTGCATCATCCAACCATTAACTGTGCTGCTGGGGGAAGCACTGCTATCCGGATCATTCAGAAGACAAGCTTAGCCATTTTCTCAAGGGATTTAGGATTCCCTCTGCTGGAAGGCAACACAAATAGCTGCACACTGTGCGATTGACGATGTCCAGTGGTTATTTTTTCCTTTCTGTGTAGATTATTGATACTCAGTTACAAAGAATGCATGTGTGCCTTTTGGAGATGTGCTCTAACATAGTTGTCGAAACTCACCCACCCCTTTTGGATACTATACACCTAAATTGAAACACACTGACTTTTTTATTGTCAGAACCTTGCAATGAATTTGGACATTAGGTTTTAAAAGATTAAATTGTTGGGCAGCCAGACTGCTTTCAAGGTAGGGAGGCGCTATATCTATACTAGGGGCCGGGCAATTAGTATAACAATGTGGGCTGGTTGTTCAGTACACTGCTTCATTTCAGACTGAAATATCTCAACAACTATATCTGGAGAATTGCAAATATATTTTGCACAGCCACATTTTTCACACAGAATGCATTGTCATATGATTTTTTCATGGAGCCCCATCATCCAGTTTCAGTTTGTGCAATACTTTGCTTTATTACCAAATGCCCATTAAACTAATTACAATGCCATCAACATCAGCTGCACATATTGCATGTTCATAGTCATTCAACCTCTCAATGTATTAGCAGGCTTTAAAGTTCTATACAATAATAACACCCTGCAGGCCGAACAGTAGCTGGTGAAAGGTTAATCAGATTATGTGCATAATTAAATGAGTCTTGGCTTCCTTCAGAAAGCCAGGTATGCTTTTTTTTAATGAGATATCTCTTGAGGACGCACTTAACACTGAGATTTCGCCAAACCTCTGTATTCAATAATAATCACTCCCCCTTGAGAACATGTAACCTTAGAACTCGTAACTAAGCGGGATGGTTTACTGCTCTCCTGTAGCAGCAGCTCCATTTATGTATGTGAGAAGGTAAATAAACAGTGTAGCCCACCGTGTGAGAGATGAATCTTGTATTGGTGGTTCAATATTTCAGTAAGATAAAATGTATGAGACAAGAGGAGACCTGTACACACAGGCACAGTCGCCGTGATCACATGAAATAATCAGCACATTGAAATTTGGCGGCCCGGCTCCCTGCTGAGCAGAAAATAGTTTGAAATAGTCATGAAATCTAGTAATTTGTGAACATCGACACAGATATTTGTCTTTTTTTTGTGTGTCCCTCAGCTCCAAAACATTGCCAATAGAAAGCCATTTACACAAACTGTGGCGAGACCGTGTTGAGCCGAGGAGGTCAAGGCATCGAGGTGAGCTCAACATTCAAAGCCGCGTTTAATTGCCGTCATCGGTTTGATCATAAAAAGCAATCTAGAGCACAGCTGCAGTTTGTTATGTGGGCCTTCACCGATTGCCTGGAGCTGACAGTTGAGATGAATACAGCACAGCGGGAATCCCATTTTGAAAATACAACTCCAACACAAAAGAATACGATGAGTCTCATTGGATACTTTTCCACTAAAAGCTCGGCCTAAATCTGATACACATATATATATATATATATATATATATATATATATATATATATATATATCAGCATGACAACATTTTGGAAGAAACTGCCACAGGATTGTCTATTGTAATACTTTACAATTATACATGTCATTGGCTGCCAGCCTTTAGGTTTGTAGTTACTCCAAGCGATGAAATGACTCACAGAAAGAAAAATAAACAGTGCCTGCTGGTGCCGTCGGTGCCAACATCGTCGAGTGAACTGCAAATATATAAAAGCACAGCTTGTGTCTGCAACTCATCAGCTGCAGACGCTGTTCTTGCTATCTGCAAATATACAAACTAAAACCCGAATAAAAAACCTTGTAAATATTTGAAGAAGCCCTCGCCGGCAGTGTTTAGAATAACAGATTGTTACATGTGTAATTGTTCTTTGAATAAATATTTGATCATCTTCACTGGTCTGAAATACATCCCAATAAAACGTTAAGCAGCGAGTTTTGTGCTTTAATAAGCATGTGTTGCTTCCAAGTGGTGTGTCATAAAGAGTAGCCGTGCCTCAACACAATAATTATTCTGTCACTGAACATTCTTATACAATGCTAGTGTACCTATAACATATAATATAAATATAATATTTTATACTCGTCTATAAGCCTAGATTTTCAGTTGTCTGTCCTATATGCGATTAATGCAAAGAATATTTATATTCAATCCACACAGGTTGTTTTTTATCCTCACAGCCGTGACCAAAGCCATGTTTTATGTGCATAACACCAGTGATGATGTGTCGGGCTCTGTGACCAACACACCAGTGCCGCTGTGGCTAAATACATCAAGTGATGTCTGCTGCAGACATTTCTGTGAAACGTGATTATGAAATAAGTTCAGAGTGTTATGTGCACAGTCTCTCGTGGTTGCTTTTCTTTATTTGGTGTAAAATGTTGTTCCGAGGGCATTCAGGGAGTTCGATAACGTTCTGCATGGTAGCATTGGCGGAACGAGGACCAAAAATGTGTGTTATGTACGTTGATCTGTTCCGCAGAGAACGCCAGACATAAACATATTTTATCATCTCATGCTGCGTTCACACCAAACTTCACACTCGCGTGGCTTATCTCTGTGGCTTATCTCATTGGAAACAGTTAGTATTTACGCCATCCACCATGGAAGAAATAATTATAATTTATTAATATTTATGCTTTATACTTTAAACATCAAACGCCCTCGTGTCTGGGTTCATAGCATCGCCCGTAGGCTTCACACAGCTCGGTGAATTTCACCGACGACGTCTTCTAGAGTAGCAGCAGCTAGTTTGATTCAACAGCAGGACGTCAGTGATGACGGGCAGAGCATCTCAACGCTGATTGGCTTTCGCAACACAGCGTTGGGGGCAGAAAAAAATGTCAAAACGCGCAAATGAGGCGAATTTTTTCGCGTTTTGCACAAATTCACGGCCGACGCAAATTCGCTTTATTCGCTTTCAGTTTGCTTTTGGTGCGAACGCAGCATCACAGGATCAACGTGGTCGCACCAACACAGCCACATGCTTGTTTGACTGAGCAGTTTTCCATTTGAAGATAAAAATGGAAATGTTCCTTATTTTTACAATGAAAATAGTTTGCCAAAGATGCCAGTTGGCAAATTGCTACTTCAGTCCCACGCAGGCGGTTTGCGTCTTTCTTTGACACTTAGGCCACTGTTTGATCAGATAAATGACTTGAAACACTCATTAATGGTGTTTCTGAAACAACATTCACAGTTCAGTGTCATGATGATGAATACATAGTTGATGTGGCTATTATTGTAATCAACTGAGAAGGTATTTTTTTCAGCAAATGTTTTAATATGATAGTTTTATTCGACCAATAGTCTAAAAACCAAAGAAATATACAAATCCTATTGGATCCTTGAACGAGCAAATGTTCCAATTAATAGTTGCCAATTAATTTTCTTTTGGTTGAATAATTGTATAATCGACTAATCCTTGCTATCGCGGCAGAAATATTTTTCAAACACACCTCATGTATTTCTTTTCCATCGACTTCTTCTACATACCAATTATAGCTGCTACTCACTGGTACAGGGCTCCACCTCACTGTCACATGCCCTCTTCGTCATGGTAACAGCATAAATTGCATCAGCACAAATTAATGAATCACTTTAAAAGACAAATCCATGAGCTATGTAAGAGTTACTGGTGCTACATAAACTATAACATCTTCTCACATCCCCCCCAGCATGAAGCCAAAGTAAGTGATAGAAATGTGTCCCGATTCATATTTGTTTTTCCCAAATGTCAGATACCCATGTTGATCTTGAGTTTAATTTTTTTATTGCACCAAATAAATACAAAATAAAACTTCTACACATGAAGGGAAAACAGCCCACGCGCATAACCAGGACAGCATCATCCCTGACTGTCGAAAAGAAAAAAGCAATTTACAAGGTGCAATTAGAGATCTTATTATTTCCCTTTCCTGCAGCAGGTAGTTCAAGACTTCTTTTCAGACAGCAGTTGGAGCAGCTGAGGCCTGGATGCCATTGTATGCAGACCTGTGGGGCTTAATTGGAAAACTCATGTCGACTAGCCAAGTCCCTGGCTGTTTCTTTGGGTTGTTATTGCTTCCCCTGAAACTTCAACACTTTTGATTTGGTCTTGATATAATCATCTTCATGTGGAATTAGGAGAATGGAGGCAAACCCAGTGTCAGGTTTGGTTCCTAACTTTAAAGCTGCATAACCGAGAACACGCAGTGATCCTGCGACAGGGTGGACTTCTTCTTTAAGTTTAATTATTCTCCCCTGCAGTGTTCAGGATTTTTCCTCACCGACTTCACCTGCTGCATTCAGCTCACTGGTTCTGTAATACACCGTCTAAACACGTATTCCCGAGAGGAACCAGGTCACAATAGGCTAAATGAAAATAAAGACTTATTTTGGGTTTTGTGGACTTAGTCAGCACCATCACCCTAGAAAACACCGTCACCACTTCTTGCTGCAGTAGCTTGAAATCAACTCAGTGGGCAAGCCTCGAATTTAGTAAGAACTTAAATGAATGGTTAATTCATTCTTATTACTTCTGCCACATATTTGGGTGCAGGTCAAGTTGAGTAAATGTATTACATCATGAGTAATTATAATATATAATAATAAATCATCCTGGGCCAAATTATCCATAGTTTCTATTATACTTTCCAATGGCCATTATAGCTGTGAAAGAGATATTATATTGTATTCTTTGTGGTATTAAGAGGGTCGTAAAACATCGTACAGTTAGTTGGGTGAACCCTGCACAAGTTAAATGATTTTTTGTGACATTTACTTAACCCGGAGAGTCAAGAATATAACTCATAATTACTGTAGTCGACGAGAAGTAACACTATTATTATTTCCCCATTTACTGCCAACAGTGAGGATTGTTTATTGGTCGTTTTTTTTCTCCCCCAAACGTGACCACAATCTTTCCCTTAACTTGACCAAGTCGCTTTTTGTAAGACGGTCAGGTAAAAAAAAAACAGTTTTGTCAAGTCACATCAGTTGCTTGAGAAGGCGGCTTTAAAATGAAATGTCACCGAGTGGATTTTGAATCAAATCTATTTCATGGAGCTAAATGTTCCTGACTGCCACTATTATCACCATCACTGGTCTGATGTTAAAATAATAGCAGCTCCAGACATTACTGATGGGTTGTTATTGCTTTCTCAGGGTATCATTGCTTTCCATTTTCCACAGTGGATTCAGCTCGATATCTACTGTTGAGGCACCGATCCCCTCCCGTCGTCTCAAGGTCACATGATAGAAACACTCGTGACCTCCTGGTCAATAATATCTGACCAGAAGGTTTTTAAAAAAAAGAGTTTAATTACCATTATATGATCCACCAAGGCTCTTTCTTGATTCATGAACTATGGGTGCTGTTAAAGATTTCTTTGAGTTTACTCAAAAACTACATGTGCATAATAAATAATTAAAGTTCAAAGGGGAAATAAAATAATATTACAATAGCATTAATTAACAGGTATCACAGAATCTAATATTCATGGAACTTTGCAAATTCTGATAGAAATGGACATGAATATTGTAAGTATTTAGACCAGTCTGCCATGACAAAATATGAATTCTCGGATACCAAGTTGAAATAAATAAGACCGGTGGCCATAATCTATATTATTGTTACATCATCCAGGAGGGTCCCTATAGTTTCTATGTTCAGTTACATTGAGGATATTGTAAAAATGGAAATATAGAAGATTAGATTAGAAAACTGTATTAATCCCCAGTGGGGAAACTCATACAGACAACAATAGACAGTCCACAACAGACAAGAAACACATTACAAAGACCCCAGAAAATGCCATATGAAACATGTCTGTAGCTGCAGCTATAATGTCGGCTGTTGCTGTGTTTTGGACTGGCTGGTTTCACTCAGCCCCTACGATAGACAGTTTGAGTCCAGACACTCCCACCAGTATATGAACTTGGTTCTTCTATCATATGTTACCAATACAAATCAACCCCTTCCATCCACAGCATCTGCACAACCCCAGCATGTTATTTTTGTGGCACACAATAAAAAATTAAAAAATGTGTTGCAGCCTTGCTAATCATAAAAGCCCCAGCTGTAATCATAACCATAATCCCAGTAATTCCCAAAGCTACAGCAATGTGTCTGATCAGCGATGCACGGCCACAGTGTCAGTCACACATGCTCAACCTAGAGTGGCAAGCCTTGACTAATCACATGCTTCCTCATTACTATCTAGCTATCTGCAGATATAAAGGAACATTGAATACATTTGAGAAGAAGCTAACCTGCTGATGTGTACTTTGCTTTGAGTGTCGAACCTGCTGGTCACAGCCAGTGGCCATGGCAACGGCCTGGGCTCAGTACAAAGGATGGACAAACAGAACGAGCTCCAGAGGATGCAGTCTGAAAATGACCCGGACTAACTTCACAACAAAGCCTTCTGTGTAATGAAGCGAGCAACCAAGATGAACAAGAATTAAATGTCAGCTCCAAATGTCACTTAAATGTCTCTTCTTTTTCACGAGGATCTTTGAGAAGTCCCTCGGCCTTTAATAAAAACACCTTTTAAAGCAAAAGGCGCTGAACACAGCCAGCCACAGTGAGTGACAGCCCGAGGAGGTTCTCCATCATTCATCAGCAGGGGCCATATTACCATCAGGGGGTCGCCCCCTTACACCCATGGAGTGACACTGGGCCAGTTGGCAGCTCTCTGCTTGGCCCAGGATATCGCCCTGCCGTCTGCCATCAACTGTATTTCAAGTCAAGATGTATGCAATTTACAGTATAGCTACCAGATGCTTCGGAGGGTTCAGACTGGACTGCTGAGTAATTAAAAAGAAAACCACAGGGGTCAGTCAGGACCAAAGAACTGTATGCTTCATTTACCAAAATTAATTGATTTCAAACAAAAGCACAACACGTCACAGGAGGGGACACCATGTGCCTTATGGTCGGCAGTCAAATAAACATGGGTTAATTAAAACTCTGGCGGCCCCCGTCACAACGTCAGACTGGCAAATAAATGTCAAAATAAAATATGTGTCAACCATGGTAATATGAAAACACGTTGAATGAAATATCTACATGAGGAATGAGATCAATAAGGCATCTAGAATACGTGAATCGTGGTGGAACTCGGGCCGAGAAGCTCTTTTGGAGAGCAGCATGAAAAGGCTGCTCAAGACCTTCCAAATCCCTCTGAGCTCTGCATTGTTGCCTTTTGTTTCCCCCAAGACTGTGAGTCATCTCACCGAGTCCTTGACAGTCCGCTCTCATCCCTCATCCTCGTCCAGTCTACTGTTCCTACTGGCTTTGGAGAGGAGCTTGTGTACAGTATACTGTCAGTCACTGTGGAGCAACAGAGTCATTTCCCATCTTCTTTTTCAAGGCTTTTTCAAAGTGCATCTCATGAAAACCTCCCACTAAGTTATTTGCCTCCACCAGTTTATCATCTCTAAAGCAATGAAACCTCTATTTCAATTATTTTTCCAGGTCTCCCTAGCAGTAAAGGATAAGGCTGCAGACAGTTTATTTTTTATTATTGTCAACAAATCACACACAAAGACCTAGTTAATGCGCGTTCCATGGCATCACCCAGATGTGCCGATCACCAGGACGATTCATGTTTGGGTGCTTTGGATGTTTGTAGCTAAGGCGGAGCTAATTGAAACAATCGTCTTAATGCACAGGTTTTTATTTTTTATTATTCTATGTATTTTGTTTTTTCAATTTCACAGCATAAGTTGCATTTTGTGTTGTGCGGACAGTGCAATACAGAAGTGTTTAAAATATTCAGTGTTTTTATAATGAAAATAGTAAACCAAAGTGGCCAAACGTTACCTCAGTCCCCAGCAAGGATATGTTGTTCCCTTTGAAACTTTCACCACTGTGAGCTAAATTAATGAAAATACTTTTTTTCACTTTATCAAACGTGAATCCGCCTGCGACTCCTAAACCGCAGCCTTTATTAATGGCACACGCTTGGACGGTCTCTTGAAAGAAAAACTGCTTCCACTGTCAGAAAGGGAGTTTCAAAAGCTGTAAAATGATCTGTCAAGAACTCCAATCAATCAATATTTCTGGAATGAGACGTCGAGCCCACCCCCTCTCAAAATGTCTGGAGAGCCTTTTTTCGACTTTGTTTCAAACTTCCACCAACGCGAAAGAGGTTACATCAATTTGTGTCCAGAAGTGAATACGTTTTTCCAACCCTCCCTTATTGAAATTAAAAAGGGGAATTCATTTTGGTCTGACTTCACTTCCTCCCGACGTGTTAGAGACACGTATCATCATGATCAAATAACTTCATGACTGCTTGCTGTTGGATCCTCATTTAGAAAAAGGGAAATGCAAGTTAACTTCAACCTGCCACGGACAAAGTGCGGATTAAACATGAATCTACTTAACGTCACTAATAAGAGTCTAAGTGCTGTTCTCTGACACCTTGATTGCGCTGACCATTTGGCCCCGGGGTGTCAGCAGAGATAAGTCATTATGTGTTCTACATAACAAATCACCTGTCATTACTGTGCTCATTTTAGCAACGCTGCGGTTGGTTTTTATCATTTAAACCTGTCCCACCTGCAGCTATGCAGTGTCACCAGTAATTGCTATTGATGCCTCTCGGGTCACTAAATGAGAAGCAAATTAAAGATAACATACTGCCGAAACTCCTCAAACATAATTGCTTTAGTCTCTCCATACAACCTTAAAATCGTAACATCTTCACAAATATCTATGTTGCAAAGCAAGCGAACATGTATATATTATCCTCAGCACTCCTCCAGGTTTAAAGCCTGACAGATGGCTGCTGCTATAAAAGATGTGAAGTTGGAAGACAGAATCTTAACAGTTTTTTTTATTTTCTCCCTCGGGAGAATTTATTATTCTGGGCCCGAGAGGGGTGCTCCTTGCACTACAATGTCACTGCTCCTCTGCGCTCTCTCTGCAGAAAAAAACCCTCCTCTGACATGATATCAAAGACTTCTTCGGCTCTCGAGTCTGCCACCTAAAACCCTTCGTTTTCTAGCCAGTGGACGACATGAAAAGCAGCAAACAGTCTTCCTGTCTCAGTTGGAGACTGTAGAGAAAGAGCATGTGCTGAAAATAAAGATCAAAAGCCTTGAAGCATAAAAAAAGAAACACTCAAATAACTAGAAATGCATTGTATTACTGTTACCTTGCTATCAAATGATGTCACTTACAGCACAGTAAAGACTGTGAAATCCAGAGAATGTTTCCCTATTTGCATGCACCAGTCGTGACACAATTTCATTGTCAACTGATCTTGCATTGCCCACCTCTATTGCTTCTCTCACTCGGATAATGTTCCCTTTAAATTCCATACGGAATGATTACATTATTTCTTACAAGGCTGCATATGCTAATTCGTAATAACCTTTACCTTGTCCTCAGACGCTTTCATTCAAATAATCCAAGATGCACATTGCTGGAGTTGCCTGAGGATACATTATCATAACAAGCTGCATATCAGGGGATAGGTTTTACTGACACATACAAGAAACAGGAAAGTTAGGAGAAAGTGCAAAAGAGCTGTTTCTGAATCAACAGGATTCGACCATGTGCATTTCTTTTCTTTTTTAAAGCCTCTTTTTTTAAAAAGGGAGTGTGCAGTCAGAGGATTCTCAAAAAGGGCCCAGGGACTCCGATGCTTCCGTGAGGCGCAGTGGTTGTTCGAAATAACACTGGACATTGCCGTCACTTGAACGCAGCAAAGCAAATCAAACACCTGCGAGAGCACAAACCAAGGTACGAGGATGTTTAGAAACCCTTGAAGCATTTTGCTGAGGTTTCCTGCGCCTCTCAAGTGTCATGACAGACAACAAATAGCTGCTGTGATAACATTCCAGAGTCGAAATGATCAAACGCGCCATCTAATTAAGCCTTCAAACTGGACATAAAAATAAATAATCAGTTTGTATCCTTATACTCTGCACAAATAATTACTGCAACAATAATTGTCTTCCTTGTTGGCAATAAAAAAAAAGCAGACAACCACTGACAGGTGATCTACCGATGCTCACTTGTTTGTGTTTTATTGGCCAATTTGTTGCAGCTCGTTGCAGCATTGGCCAGTTCTTGCATTTTGATTCACGTTGGATGTCGAGCCAAAACCAACATTGCTGCTGCACTATCCTGCTTAGGATCTAGATCTTTAGATCTTTAGAGCTTAAGTCTAGCTCTAAGCGATATTTGTGATGTCTGTCTTTTTGCTGAAGGCTGTTGAAGTGAACAGACCCTTAGAAGTAGAGAATGTTTTGAATTACCAAAGGTAATCCCTGTTATGGCTGAACATCAGAATCTCTGAAATATTCATTGAACCATCGCACTGCTTTTTGCCCCAGCGTATTTTTATGGCTGCGTCATCTGACAAACTGAGAGGAAATCTAAAGCAAGCCGATGCAGTGTGTTATTGGCTCAGCAGACGGTAAATGGAGGCGAAGCGGGAGCTAAGGGTGTGCTTGGCTGGACCAGAACATCTGTATGAAGAGACCTCTACGGAGACACAAAGAGACGCAAAAAACAACCAAAGTAACTCAAAACAACAACAAAGAGACACAATAAAAACCACAAAGAGATACAAAACAACTCCAAAGAGATGCAAAATGTGATAATTTTTGTGTATCTTTCATTCTGGGTGTCTTGCTCTTGTATATTGTGGGGATATGTCTGTGTCGATGGGGTATCACCAATAGAAGCTTTTTATTTGTATCACTTGTAGTGTCACGGGCTGTCGCTAGGACAGGCTAGCCTGGGGCAGTGCAAAAAAGAGAGCAGGACACAGGCACGTCCGAGGGTATTTAACAAAAAGTAAGGTTTATTTCCCATCCCACCAGCAAGGTAACACCCAAAAACAACAACGTATCAAAAAGGGTCCAGTTAGCCAACACAAAACATCCCGGAGGAGAAAGTGGTTAATTAACCAAAAACAACTCCACACTGGTGACTCCAGACTACGAGGTCCTCTTCCTTGTCGTCCTCTTCCAGGTGCTTGTGGGTTCACCTTCCGCTTGTGTGTTTTCTCCTTCCCAGGTGCTCTCTCTTAAGTCTCCCAGCCCTGCCTCAATCAGGTACCTTAAGCAGCTGCAGCTGGGTGAGCGGTGAGGCAGGCTGGGAGATGTAGTTCTTGCACTGGTGGCCATTTTGTATCGCCCCTCCACTACCTGTCCCCTTGTGATGCCACACACTTCATATTAAAATTCATTTGACAAATATTTAAAGTTGCTTAGTTGGCATTTACTTATTACGGTGGACAGACAACGTAACTTTTAGTAATGTGGATACTTATCGGTGCCAAGAACAGGCTTTAAATTTAAGTCTTCACGCATTTTTCCTCATTTCCAAAAAACCCCTCTCTTGATAGCTGTGCTCCAGTCCAGTCGCCAGCCACCACGGCATTCCTGGCATCAGACCCCGAGCCGGGCACAAGTGCGGCTGCTGTGTCCAAACAAACAGAAGCTCACACAAACACGGTACATCTGCCAAATGGCGTTTTTTTTTTAATATTGCAGGTTCTCTCTGTTGAGCAAACTACACAGAATCCTAAATATGACAACACAGGCCCTTTCTGGCCCCCGTGTCAGCCCCAAAGCTCCTTTCAGATGAGGATGCTCACATTAAAGTTGGTGTTTGTGGCTCGGTAACGGAGGAGTGTGGGGGGGGGGGCAAATTAGAGAACTGCAATGGCAACAACATGGACGCTAATTAGATAGTTTGTTTTGGCTGGAGAGTTTGTAAATGAGAAGGCTGAAGGTGGGTCTCCTGGGTCAAGAGTGACAACACTGAGCCCTGCATCCCTCTCAGAGCTAATCAGCCAGTTTTATTTTGTTATACAGTCAGGATAGCGAATGGGAGCTCCAGATGTATCAAAGATTCCATTTTGTTTGTTTTCCCTAAAATTATTATAGAGGATTTCATGCAAGTTAATACAGGGTGTACTGTACATCTGCCAAAGCAGTGCCACACAAAATAAAACACTCTGCTGTGCAATCCTGAACATGTGTTGTGCACCTGCTTTGAGAATTTATTCTGCGCGTACTTTCCTCCCGTGCATCCATCTGCTGCTCTCACACAAGAGCAAAAGGCTGCTTCACCATTTGAACGAACGAATCTGGAGGTACACGAGGCCCCAGGCTCAGATTTCATCTCCCACTCACTTGAAAAATCTAAACACTTGCTAAACAAGCTCGTCACTTCAGTGATTGAAATGCATGACCAATTGCGTTTCCCTGTATTTCAATTCAGTTTATTTTGTATAGCCCAATATCACAAATTACAAATTTGCCTCAGAGGGCTTTACAATCTGTACACATACGATCTGTATCTATAATCTTTTTTTCATTAGAGCAAATGGCTTTTTTGACGGAGCCGGCAATTTCACCATCCCATGTGAAATGTGGGATGGGACGGTGGGAGAGGGAAGTCATCAGTATGGATATTAAGCTATTGAAAGTGTGTTCATGTGAACGACCTTTGATATACTCATAACACACAGAGACCCAAGGGACAGGCATGAGGCTTGAGACCGGTTATTTCTAGGTATGAAAATACATTTTGTCCATTCGATCCAGTGGTCCCCGACTCTCGTGCACAGCAGGCTGACAGCTCTGAAAACAAGTCATGAAACAAAAAAATGCAATCATGTAACTTGATGGACTGGAAGGACAGCACCAAATCTCCACCGTCACATTACAGAGCAGTCGAAGGAGCAAGGTGGTGCGTGGGCTTTTTACAAAACATCGGGGATCCCTTCCAGTGATATATTATATGTGGCTCTGTGGATGATGTCATTCATGCATAAGATAAACTAGAGGAAAAGAGTGTATGCCCTGGCAATTTCATTCAATACTGCACTGCTGCCACCTAACGGTTCCTCAACATCTTTCTTTCATCTTTTAAACATTTTGAAAAACAGCACCAGTAGGGGACAGTGATGTCACATAAAAGAATATACTGTACTGGAGAAGCCCACAGGAGGATACTGATGGGGGATGGAAAACACATGTATTCTACCCTGCATTAGTCAGTCCTCAGGTAGGTCTTTTCCTTTACTGGCCTTCAGAAAGAAGAAGGATCCTGTGGAATGTGAAAATTAAGGTTGGATTACATTTATTAGGCCTTGGAGGTAAATCCAGGAGCGAAAACGTCTCATCCCCTCCTGGGCCTTCTCATTTAACAAGCCTCAGTGACAGATGGTTTCTATAACCTGCAGCTGGAAAAGAACAAGAATGTCTTCTTATATCTTTCAAGAAGAAAATCAGACATCTCAGGCAGTCTTTTGACATTGGGATGAAAATAAATCACTATTTAAATAAAAAAAATTAACACACACACACACACACACACTTTATACTGTACATTGTGTCACCATCAAATAACAATAAACAATTTAATTATTTAACATTTAAATAAGAAAATGCACCATATGAGCAAATCATCACAGAAGGAAAACTTAACTTCAGTCAATATAATTTTAGTAGTAAATATTGCCAAACTAATTTTCAATTAATCAAATAACCATAACAATAAGACAGGTAACTTTGATCGTCTGTGGGCCCTGAGGGTTTATGGGTTTCCGTCCCGAGACAGTTGGCTGATAAAGTATCAACAATCATTTTCATTCAGTGTTGCCAGATAGTGTCAGTTGGGGCTGAAGACCACAATTATAACATTTAAAATATCTGAAAGTGTGGAGTTAAAAAGAACCAGACCTCTGTAGCCGCTCCTTATCTCTGCTGCAGGCTAGAAACTCGTGGCTCAATTAGCCACCACAAGCATAACACACTTGAATCTCCAACCGAACTGTCTGCACTCGATACTGTCCAATTATATAAGTTAATAATCGTATAAAAGAAGTAACATTAAGTCGCGGGTCACACATCATGCCTGAAATCAAAAAAGGGAGTAAGGCAGCACATATATAGCCTCTGTGCAAGGGGTTGCACCTGCGTAGGGTCGTGTTTCCTTTCCAGGTTTGGTAGATGTGGTCATGTGATCTTTCTTCCGATCGGGTTTTTCAACATATCGATTCATAGATGCACTTGCACTTTTACCCTTTTGATGTGCCTTCTTAATGTTGGATATTGTTGGCCATCTATACAGACTGGCCACTTTTATTAAAACTTGTTTATTTTAACACTTTTAAAAAAAAAATTGTGTGAAGCGCATTTGACTGACTTGTTTACGTGTATTTATTTTCTATATAAAAATAATGTCACATGACCTGGATGGAAGTATAGTAAACTAGAAAGGTGCACAGAGTGCAGATATCTGCCATGTGTATCTGTAATTGAATTAGATGTATTGTGTGTATGTCGTAAAACACACTTCAATCTAAAAAAGGTATGTAGGGAAGAACTGGCTCAAAGTAATTAATTGAGCCACATACTTGTATCTTGCCAAATGAGTTATCTGTTAGTTGTAAAACAAAAAACAAAGTATTGTGCAGATTAGCCGTGGACAGACACATTCACTCACAAACGGACCCACGAGCGACACATGATCCCCTTGGGGAAGATAAACAGCATCCATCTTTGTAAAATCATTTTTAAAAACTGTATTGTATTCAACCCTAGATTGTTGCTCTTGGTGTCATAAGGTTGACTCGACTAGACTGTTGTGGCTGGCAGCAATGCTCCCTGCAGGCTGACAGTTGATGTGCAGGAGAGACACACAGCAGTGACAGGTCTGGTCCAGGGTCGGCAGCAGGCCCGTCATCTGGGTCTTTGAGAGACTCTTGATCACTCGGGTCGCTCTTTGTCATCAACACACCATGCACGCTGCATAAAAAGGCTCCATATACATTAGAGACCTGTTTTTATCAAGACAGCTACACGATGTTTAGCAGACGGAGTTGTAGAATGTTGTGGTAAGCCATATTGTGTTTTATTTGAGCTCCCCTGTGGATATATTTGACAGAGTAATTGAAGGCAATCACAGTAATTCTCTCTGAAGAAGGTCCAAATTTAAAATTCAATACTAACCCCATCCAAATTCAGCCACTTCAGCAGCTCTGGGCAATGTTTCCTAGAATGCTTAAATTGGTGTCTTTTGATCACGCAATAAGAGCATTGTAGGGCAGAGGAACAGCAAATTGCAGTTTTACATCTAAAACATGATCTCAATCTCACAGGCCGACTTCGTTCTTCTGATTTAAACTGTAATATTGTATCTTCCTATACGGCTTCCTACGGGATTCTGTCCAAAGAAAGGTGGTGGTGGTGCTTACATTTTGAAAGGGAAATAGGAAGTGTTGAACAGGAAGTAAATATTAACTTTTTTATGTCTGTGGCATATTCTACAGCTATAGACATCAACACTGTAGTAATGTTGCGAGTATGACACTAATATACTGTAAAAATAAGAAATTTGGTGTTTGGTTTGTCTGTTCTTAGCTAAACATGGCGGTGCAACATGGAGGACTCCTTGAAGAGGACCCACTCCCTATGAAGGGCTTATTCTAAGCTAGTTTCAGGCGATTATACACTAATGGAAATAATGTTGAATATTATATCCCATTTCTGCTAAGAGATTCCCCACAGTGCGAGTAGCTTTTAATTTTCAGGGAATTTCCCCCCCAAAAAAACCTAACAGGTTCCTGACTAGCATCATGACCTGAAGAGAATATGTAAAATTCATTTTTGGACATGATGTCAGAAGTTTTATTTTGAAAATAGCCCAAATGATCATTTAAGTCATTGGTTCCCCCAAAGTGCAGAGAGAGAGAGAGAGAGAGAGATACTTAAAAGGATGCCATATGTTCCTTCATGTGTTCAGCCATAGGTCCCACAGAAGTCAACGAGGGCAGATTAGACCAGCCGCTCCGATCACAGAGCAGAACGGGGCTGATTATAGGGCAATCATTTATATGGTGGAGATGACATCAGCAACCAGAAATTGGCTGACTTTATTTGGTCTTGCGGGGATGGCAGTGAGAAAGGGAACAATGACAGGCTGTGAAATGGCCGTGGTACCAGGGTAAAGCGGCCTCAGAGAAGCTTTGGTGATGGATGTCACTTCAAACAAGCAAAAAGTACATGAAATGAAAGGAGTAAAAAAAAAAATGGAAATCATGCACCAAGTCCAGTATCTCAATCTCTTTTTTTTCATGGACATACAAAAACCCAGTTGTAATATGACAGGAGGGGAACGTTTTGTTTATCTCACTGTTGTGGCCAGAGCTCTATTGTAGCATATTTCTATTCTTCTGAACTTGAAATTATATACACTTCCTTCCCCAGCTGGCATGCACTCTTAAACCTCAGTTCTGTTTATGGCTTGTTAAGGCTGAAATACATCATCCTCTCCTCCTCTTCTTTGTCCTGTCTCTCCTCCACGTCCAGCTCCATCCCCCCCTGCGCCTCCACAACTCTTTTTCCTGACCAAAACCACACGCCTGTACTTGAGCGGCGGACAAAGACACAAACACAAATTGGCAACCTCTGGGTCAAGCCCGCATGATAGAGACAGTCTCAGTGGCTGGAGGCAGGAATTCAAGAGAAACGGACCAATACAGTTTTATTGCTACCTACCTAAAACAGTTAATTACATATGGTCGCTGATGTGGAATCTTTTCTGTAGGCTGTCTGTGAAAAAACTCTGCGGTTCTTTGCAAGCTGCTTATTTGACCTACTCTGTGCATTTCCCTCACACTGGTAGCGCTACATTGACACGTGCTGTGAGCGGAGGATATTCACAGGCAGAGGGACAAGGACCTTCCAGTTTAAGGCAACAACACACTCCTTGATGATATTCACAACAGCTCCCCCCCCCCCCCCCCCCCCCCCCCCAAACATTTAGTGTCAAAAGCTGGTGAAGAGCACCACTCTTCTCGACACCATGCATGGCGCTCTTATGCTCCCTCCTGACGTCCATATTGCGCAAACTAAAAATACTGTGTGTGTTTGTAGTTCCACCATACGGGGTGTCAAAGAGGTGCACATAGGATCCATGTGTTTGCTGTTAAGGCACAAAACAACTCTACTGTGTGTGAGAGGAGCAGTGTATAAATGGACTAAAGAGTACATCAACATAAACACACACACACACACACACACACACATGCAGCAGGTAGAAACAAGACTTTGAGTCTGCAGCTCAGTGAGACTTTCCTCTGCTAACATCAACATGCTGACAAGCTCAGTCAAACAATGCCAGGATGGTGAGGTTTAGCAGGTATAATATTTAACAACGTTTTCCATCATGTGAACAGTTGCTAGTAAGCCCTCGACACAAAGCTGACGCGGTTGGGAATACCATTAATGTTGCCAGTCAAGTATTTGGTCACAAGCCAAAAAGATGACTTGGTATATCTGGAATGTTGAGAGATCACAAGTCCTTAAACTGTGTTATCTCGGGGATCACACAAATTGTCATGATAATCAGTCCAAGACATTTTGAGATGGTTCCACTGGACCAGCGTGGTGAACCTCAGAGCCATGAATCTAGCAGGGCTGATAAAACAGTAGACTTATTGTTTGTTTGTCACCTGATTGGTTCTGGCCATCGTCATTCTTGTTGTTTTGCAAGCAGGACAAAGACGGCGGAGTTAAGTACGAACGAACATCAACTATGACTATGTTAGGTGACCAAAATGTTACATTTAACTTTCGTGAACTAAAAACTGTTCAAAGAAGAAAACATGGACACCCCCAGAAAGGACAATGACATGGTAGCAAACTGTCAATCACAAGGTAGCAACGGCCTAAAGTATAACCTGCTGTATCATCTTTTGAGACAAGACCATAATTTACTAAATAAACATTACTCTCAATTTACTCGTGGTTGAGACTACAAACGCATGTTTACAGTGTTTACTGAGGTAATAAATCCAGTGAGAAGTAGGGTCATCTTCTATAGAGTCAGACAACCAGAAGAGTCGCCTAATTAGAAAGAATGCACGTTTAAGGCACTTTCACATTGGCCTCACTTTTCCGAACCGAAGGTACACAGGCAAAGCTTTACTCCTAACAAATACAGGATTCAACAAGTATTACTGAGCAACCACACATAAAGCACCACGAATAGAGACTCTACACATATGTTTTGATTTTTCTCAGTAAAATTATAGGTGCATTTGCATTTTCCATCCAACACCGTCTGTTTTCACAGCTGTCAACAGTTAGCAATCTTACACTCAAACTCTAAATGCTCTCATCAAACTGATTTCTAACGTATACGCAGATCATTGAGCTTGACAAGTGTTTTTTTTTTTAAACACACAATCACAGTGTGCGCTGCCTTAAAACGTGTGTTAATACCTGCAGTTTCTGTCCAAACCATTTAATCTTGATAGCTTGAGCTAATCGCTAATTTTTCTTTTTCTTTTTAGAGTAACACACATTTGCTTTACTAAGACTTTTTTTTATACTTTGTGATTGTTAATAGATTTGCATTAATATGTGCAGCATGTTTAACAATGAGGTATTCAAAGATAATATGACATTTAAATGGGAACCACCAATTTGGCAATAGCTAGATAGCTAGATAGCTAACCAGCTAGCAGCGAGCTGGAACAAGTACTGCAATAGAGTTTCTAAGTCAGTCAGCTATCACAGTGCATTTCAAACGTACTACAGGAAGTGTATGTTATCCATCCAGCCAGTGTTGTGTAAGCCAGAGAAGAGGAGATTGAGCTGTGTCATTGTGCTAATACCGACTTGTGCTCATTTCCCTAGACGACTAATCTTGCCCAGGGGGTAACGGACCCTGATCCACTTAGCAGGCTGCGAAGAACCTTGTTTAGTCTCATCTCTACTTACCATCACTTTCTTTTGCTTGCTCCAGGACTCTTTCTAAAAATATTGTCTACTCCTTTGTTCTTAAATAATTAGAGAACATATACATTTATTCTGTTACATTCCAGGTCTTGTTAATTTTCTTAACGGGGGAAATGAGTGCTTGAAATAATAGTTATTGTCTTTTTGTACTCTTGTGAATGTCCAGATTTCATTCATCTACTTTTGGAAAAGCCTCATGGATTTAGGTAGAATCCAAAAACAGGTTTAAAATCAACAACCTAGAACAATCTGTGACACAGCAGTGAAAACAGATACAGTTTAGGTCAGAGATCACCTGTCCCTGGAGTGCAGGCCAAGGATAATGTCCCTGGCTCTGGCTATTGTATGAATGGAACATGTAGCTTGGAGGTGAGATAAACTAACAGGCCCATACAACACCACTACATGTGCCAGGGGTGTCCTTTAGGAAAAACAAGAGTAATTCCCCATAAATCTTTGTAAAAAATCGACAATAAAAAATACAAACAAAGACATGTAAATCCCGGCCATAAGCGATATTGTCAAAAGTGCTTTTGTGAATTTGAGCACAGATCCTATTACATCATGCATTGTCAGGTTTTTCTTTTTCTTTAGAGTCATGGTGGTATTTCCTGCTCATTGTGCCAGGATCTTTCACTGAGGAAGACCAAACACGCAGAGAAAAACAGCACTACTCTGTTCTTCTTCGTCAAATAAACCAGAAATGTGTAACACATCATGTTTTAAAGGAAAAGACCGACTTGACATTTAATGCTTGTGGCAGCAATTCCATGTACTAGCTATCGGTAGAATCACTGTTACGTTGTGTCAATTATATTTTGTTCTATATTAGCTTACCACACAAACTAGTGTGGGTACCGCTAAAAGTCACAATCCACTGGGACAGCCAGTTAAAATAATAACCCTTTTCATGAGCGTATCATGCTGTTTCTCGACACCCATTTAACACCCCATTTCATTTTCACGTAAATACCCAAATCGAAGCTGACATTTAGTATTTGGTCCTTATTAATTCAGGAAACCAGGACCAGGAGTTTTCCACCATAATGTATCTCACGTCCCTGTCGTGCAGTGCCAACGCAGTAAAAAAAAAAGGACTCAGGCTGCAAGCCAGTCTTTTGTGGGCATTTTATGTGCTGGCGTATGTGATTTCATGCTTGTGTGTAACATGAAGATGAAAATAACGTTGCTTTAAAAAACACAAGAGATTATTTGGCATAGGTCATCCATGTTTTCTCTCATCTCTATGCACTGTCCTTCCTTCTTTCTTTCTGTCTTTAGGCTCGCTGTTGAGAAACAGATATACCCATCAGAGGATCTTTACTGTCTTTGCTCAACATGCCACCTTCCTGTTTTGGCTCATTCCCAGCGAGCTGTGGCTAATCAAGGAAAATACAAGAAAAGCCTCTCAGCTAACGCGTCGCACGAGAAGTGTGAGAAAAACATCCGCCAGACTTCATCCTCATGGCACAAATTAACATGGATGAAAATGTGATCTGACATTTTGATAAATGCACTGTAGCAGAAAGAGTAATTGTGTTCTCTGGGTCAGAGTCAAGGGAAACAACAAACAGATGTATCAAATGAAACCACCTTATACGTCTCTTTTAATGGGGATATAAACTAGGTACATTGTGATATTGGGTGGTTCTGGTGATTTGGTACACATTCGTATGATACTTCAACTCTCTTTTAATAAAATGTGTTCTTAGAAAGCATTAAGAAGGTATATTTGGTCACGTGACTAACAACACTGAATGGTTAGTTCACTTTATTGCAAGAAAAATAGATTTTCTGTCGGATAAGAAAAGCAATAGCAACGTCGGAGGTGAGCAGAATTGTCTTTGTGGTGTTGAAAAAACTTTTCTGAATGTACTTTTTTCTAAATTAAGTTATTTGGAAAACTCAACAGAAATATGTCTTTCCAGAAACTCTCACGAGATCCTACACAGATCCATGGAGTAGGTCTGCCAAATGGAGGGTCCAAGAGTAGAGGATGTCACATTTTATACAGATTGGAAATCCATTCGAGGCAAATTAGTGATTTTGGCCTCTGTAAATAAAATGTTCCTGACTGTCATCTTTTGACAGCAAAATATGAAGCGTGTTGAGAGTGAGGTCTGTGGATTATCTTTAGCTTTGAGCACCGTAGCTTCCATTAACCTGCAGTGTTGGGAAAGTGCCAGAAACCTCTGCGTCCGTTATCTGAAAACCTGGCAAAGCAATCTTCATACCGTAGCAGTAGGAGCGAGAAGGGGAAATATGTGTTTTTGTGATTACGGTGAACCGATCCTTTGTCATTTCACCTTGCAATAGTTAGCAGACAGGCAGAAGGGAGTAATAAATGATAACATTTGTGCAACGTGACTAGCGCAGTCATCCTTCACCAGACGTCTTGCTTCTGTTGTAAATCATGTCACCAGATCGGCTCTGCAGCTGCGAGAGAGGGAGACACATTTAAGAGTCTCTACATTAGTCATTTTCCTCTTCTAGAAATGGAGTGTGACAGTGCCCCTGGTTGCCAACGTTTCCAGCGCCATGGCACAACGTTGCCTTCAGATGAGGTCACATCTGTCTCGCAGTCCTTTCCCACCTGCAATACCTCAACGTTGAGTTCTGTAACTGGTAATGACAAGATGGTGCACAGACGTGTGAATGGACACAAATGGAAGTAAAGCGCAAATTGGCGAGAAGTGGAGGACCATATTCGCCTCAGGAAGCCACTCCGCTCTCCTTATGTCAGCCATATGAGTTGGTTCCAGCTTCCAACGTTGGCTCACGTCAAAAAATCCAAAGAATGTTAATGAAAGGGCTGCTGAATGAAGGCGAACTGGGAAAATGACGGAAACGGTGAGACGTTAAAGTCAGGTCAAGTGCATATTTGAGAGGTCGCAATCAAATCCTCTGCCATGATATATGAATATATATATATTTGATCCTCCTCTTTTGCTCTCCTGAAGGTTTCTTCACTTTTTTCCCTGTGAACGGTTATTTTTGGGACAGGGATGTGTATGTGTACAGATTGTAAAGCCCTCTGAGGCAAATTTGTAAATAGTGATATTGGGCTATACAAAATGAACTGAATTGAAAAATTCACCAGCAATGCCATGGCAGTAAAAGCAATAAACTGTCAAAGTAAAAATACCTTTGGTGAACTCTAAATAACTAAAAACTGTTATTTATATTGAACGGCTTGCTAGGAGGCCTGCCTGATGTACCTGTAATAACAGACTGGTGTGTGTGTGTGTGTGTGTGTGTGTGTGTGTGTGTGTGTGTCAGAAGACATACTGTATGAGCACAACATGAGATTATGAGGAAGCCAAAAAACACAGAGAATATCCAATTAAGGGGTTTGGGCAGACCGGACCACATTAAATCTAAGGATCTCTCATATGAAAAGTAATAAAGTAATACATTTCTAGCATTTATATTTATAGGTGCTGACAGCTAGCCAAGTCACACAAATAAAAATCAAGGAGTTTTAAAAATAGGTGTATTTTATACATGTTAACGTGCAATGTGTAAGATCTGGTCAGAATTCTAGTTCAAAACATTTTAAAGAGGAACTTCCAATATCAGCTGGAGAGGCGATAGTTAGGCACATGTGTGATCCAGTCTGCCCTCAGTCCAACATGAGAGGACGAGGAAGTAGAGAGCCCCCGAGGGCTCGTGCATGACATTTGTTTGTTTGGATTAAATGCAAAATGACCAAAACAAAAGAAAACTAGTTTCCGTTCTATCCTCCCCTCCTGGAGACAGATCTTCAGCTTGTGGTGAGCTGTTCAGCTCAAATTCAGACAGTGGTAAAAAATCCCCACTGCCTCCACTTCCGCTCGGATACGCTGACATTACACAGGATAGAATGAGGACCAAGGCTCAGTATCAGAACAAGTGTGTTTTCCAAAATGTCAAACTGTATTAATTCCCCTCATTTACATAGGTGCATACATTGCTTACTATTTTGCTCAAGTTTCTTTTAAACATGTCCGGTAATTAAAAGAAACAGTTAATGTTACACTGATGAAGATGTCACAATTCATGCTTTCTAACAGGTTAATAAACCACACAGAATTTGGGATTTCTGCTAATCCACATTTTTGGCTATTCTAAATTCCAGCTGGAAACATGAAGTTGTGCCGCTTCCATTTGTCATTATAAATATACTATTGAGTGAAACGCCAGCACCACATTTGTTTTTATCCTAGCTTGGCTGCAAGAATCATTTCACTTCCACTCACAATGGATTCTGTGTTTCTCATTTTCCAAAAGGATTTTTATCATAGATTTTGAAGGCCAAAGTAATTGCTCCATCGCAGTGTTTTTATGGAGGAAAGCTCTGCTTAATCTGCACAGAATGAAGCTGTTCACAGGCCAGTAGAAGAATTCTGAAATTTTTAATTTTTAATTTGTATTGTATGACACCACCTTAAAATCCTAAATAACACATGCAAGTGGATTGTTCCTTACAAAATATCGTCGGCATCAAACCTTCGGTAAAAATAAATCATGATAACTAAGAATAAATGTGTTAGGTGGACTCCATGTTTACCATACAGCCTTCTCTACATTGTGAAATGTCTTAATCCATTGCATTAAACCAGCTTTGCTGTTGACGTGCCTACAGACAGGGCAATGTGGGTTTGACTGGAATATCTCAACAACGATGGCATGGACTTGGCACTAAAATGTGTGCAGACATTGTGGTTCCTCTCGCACAACCAGCAGCTGCGCCATGAGGTTTAACATTTGTGGTTGTCAATGAAATGCCTCAATATCTACCGTATGGACTTTGGAGCAGCTGTTCATATTTCCCTCACGATGAATCACTTTGGTGATCCCTGAACTTTTGTTATCAGCGCCATCAATCTGTCCAAAACAATCTGTCCAAAATTCAGTTTTGGACCAAATACCTGCGAAGCTAATGAGATTCAATGGTAAAAGGGGGGATAGTACAAACTTGAATAGTACAAACAGACCAACAGTAGTGTTTATTCATCAGAGTGAAATTGGACCGAGACTTAAAGCAACAAACTCTGACAGAAACTTGAAAAGATGATTGGAATTGGATAGTCGGCTGAACAGGATACCCAAATCTATTATATATATAATGGATCCAAGAGTGGGAGTTGCTATTATCAGTGTGCAAGTACCACAGCCCATAATCACATCAGCAACAGAAAAATGCACATCTTGAAGTTACAAAGATAAAGTATAAAAGTACTGCATCGCTCAAGGGTAATCTGCTACAGAAAACATGACATGATTCATACATTTCCGTATCAAGACGATGCGATATGCCTCTACGGAGAGCAGCGAGTTGATAATGTCATCACCTCAAGAAGGATTGGATTTCATTCCCAAAAACTTCAATGGCACTGCAGAGCCAATGTAAGTCTGTGAATAGTGTCGCATGCATACGTTTTGTGTTTAGATATGTGAATCTTTAAATGTCTTTTAGTTTGTCCAACATAACCCAGACCAAGAGGACATTTCAGCATGTAGACAGCATGCATGCTGCTGAGGCCCCTCATAAAGGATTGTGTATTTTTTGGGGTATTTTGATGAGTTAGATCATTGTGCACAATGGCCACAGCTGAAATTAGAAAGGAGTCAGGTATAGGTGGTTTTCTAGTGTCGGAATGAACAGTCTCAGGATACTAAACGTAGATGGTGAGCATGGTGCACATGATACCTGCAAGACATCAACATGTTAACATTGGTATCTTGGATGAAGGAAGCTTGAAAGCTGGCTTCCCTTATGGTCTGTAATGTATCCGCAACTTGCCTCAAGACAAAACCTCAGAACCTCCCCTGTATATACCCTCCTGTGTGTGTCCGAATGCTTTGTTGTGAGGTCCAGAGAGCTCCATTATGAAAATGTATGGTTGCTCTAAGTTATGGTATCCAATGCTGCTTTGCTTTGCTGACCAAAGCGGTCTGGCCAGACATTCTGTGAAATATTCCATAGCTCTAAACTTATTTCATTTTTCCACTCCTCCTTGGCTTCCCAGGCTTGTGACACTGTAAATAGTAATCCGTGAGGCTTCCGTCGGCCTAAAGATCGTGATTCCTGGAGCTTTCGTCTCTGTTTTCCGAGCATTCCTCCTTTTGATGGTCGCATTGGCGTTTATGAGCACGGAAAGTTCCTTCCTCATTAGGGGTACGATGGGGGAAAGTCTTTGGGAAAGAGCAGAGCCGTCCACATCTCAAGAGCAGCTGGTGCACCGCAGGAGGAGAGAGAAAAAAATTGTCATTTTCATGCAAGTTGTTGATCCGTATCATGGCTGTGTAAACCGGACTGAGTGACTGATGGATGCTCTTCTTGTTGTCACAAGGTCCTGGACAGTGTGCCCAGGTCAATATGAGGGGGATTCAGAAGATGACCTCATATGGCACAGTGCCAGACATCACCGGCACCGGATTACTTCTCCCAAACACCAGGGGCGTTTAATAATGTGTGCGTAGTACCACCAAACACTCCCTTTCAGTTGAGACCAGCTTCCAAAGACATTGATAAAGTGAAAATGCCTCCAGGGGAGAGTTTATTAGCCAGCGCCTGTGTACAAAGATCCAGCGGCCCTGAATGGAGATGATTAACTCGGCTGGCCCCAGGTGATGCTCGACCATGCATTCAGTCTCATTAGTTGGCACCGCCTTCTTGTCATACCCGGTGCCGGCTCACGGCCGCAGCTCAGGATGCAGAACAAACTGTTGCTGGGGAACAGGAGTGACCTATAGTACGAATTAGGAATCAGCACACAGCAGAAGAGCAAACAAAGTGTCCAGAGATTCACGCAGAAAATGGAGTATCAGTGTCCCGCTGATGAGGTGTGTAACACAATACTTTTTTTTTTTAATTTAGATTCTTTAACCCTGGGAAAAGCCTCATTGAGATTTAAAATATCCTTTACAAGAGTGTCCTGGCCAAGACACCAGTAGCACATCTAACAACGTTTCCGACATACAACATAAAACAGTGACAGACAATAAAAAAATGAGTAAAACCAAAACTAAGACTCAAGTCATCACATCCCAGTTCACACAGGTGCACATACCTCAGTCAGAAAAAAACCTCTACAACCAGATGAACCTTCCTCCAACTCTTTCAATCTCTTTTTAAAACCACCTCAAGAGACCAGGCTCCCGTAGACCCAAATCAGTCTGCAGCAAATTCCAAGCCGCAGGAGCAGCAAACCTAAAAGCCCTTTTTCCCATTTCCAGACGGACATTAGGGACAGATAGCAAAAGGAGGCCTTGTGCATGTGTCACAGAGCGAAGACGGTAGCTTCCAGCATTATACAGAAATGGAGGGAGATGGAGGGATGTGTAAACCCACACAAAACTATTTATTCACATAAATAAGTCATACGATTATTATGATTATATGGTTGCTTATTTAAACTACAGTTCATGTAAATATCTTTTAGATATATTCTCAATTTAACTTTAAGTTGTATTTAGTCATGCAGGTGTTTTTTTTTTTCTTTGTTATTAATTTGTAATAAAGAAAGTCCCTTTGAAAACGTTACAGTACAACTTTGACCCACTGAGGTGTAATAATGAGCTGCAAGATTGAGCATCAAGATTAGGGCCAAACAAATTGTATGCCATTTTCAGGCCCCATTATTTCCATTTATATTCTGCTTTAGTGCTGCATATTCCCAAAAAGATTCTCAATTATAAAAGAAGAATAGGGGTGAATAGAAAGAAACTTTTTATTCACCCCAGTTTTTTTGGGCTGAGACCAAAGTTGTTAATTGTGAGAGATATTAAATCCCAAATGGTGGTCCCAGATCGCACTGTGATACACCCACCAATATATTATTATTATATCCACTAACATAAAATCGCACAAATGCATGTCTCCCATTTCCCCAGGGGAATACTCTGTATGTGATGTGTAGTGTTACAGCCCTGTCCCACCGGTGTAAATGAGTGCCTGCATGCCGAGGTGAGTGTGTTGGGTCCCGTGTTAAACTGCTGCAGCTGCTGGGTGATTCATGGATCAGAAAGGTAAACAGTAGCCGATCGTAGGCTATTGAACAGGAGGGATGTTGTTCCACAGATCTCCCTTTAGATCTCGACTGCTGCTGAAGGAATTGAACACTGTGGTGACGCTCCTTCAAGGCAAAAGAAAGCCGGAGATTAAATTGCGGTACCGTGCCGTCTAAAGTCACACTCTGCGTGACAGATGTGTGGTGAGTCCACAGTGGTAAGAGTTGAGGTGTTGAGAAATACACTGGGTTTGATGGGGCAAAGGCCACTCACAAGCACTCTGCAGTCGGATGGCAATGCATCAATCAAACTCCTAAAGAAAGTGAAAAACACCCGGAGCTACACATACTTCTAACTTAACTACTTTGCCGTAATATCCTGTTTCAGTATGTGTAATTAATAGGGTTGTTTTCACCTGTTAAATGTTACTGTTCACTTGAAGACAGCCCATTTCCAAGTACATTCTTCTGAAGGTAATTCCACTGGCCCTTAGATGCAGATTTGAATGTGTTCTGTCACAGCAGTGCACACAAATAACAAAAGGGTGCTACAGTAACTGTTTGAAATAAGAAAACTGAATTCTCACAGTTTATTTCATATTCACAATGGAGCCGACCAAATGAAAATGTCCCATCAAGATGATTTCCCATTAATTTATTTAAAGATAGTTTCATTCAAGGACCATTCTGGTTTCTAACAAATCGGGTCTTATTTTGTGTCGTTTTCACCATCATTTCTATATGTGTCCTCTGGTGCTCTCCTGAAGGTTTCTTCCCTTTTTTCCCTGTGAAAGGTTATTTTTGGGGGGAGTTTTTCCTGATCCGATGTGAGGTCCTGGGACAAGGATGTCGTATGCGTACAGATTGTAAAGCCCTCTGAGGCAAATTTGTAATGTGTGATATTGGGCTATACAAAATAAACTGAATTGAATGTTATAATAACATTTATTTCCTTGCACAACAGCTAGATTCTTGTTACAAGATCACACCAGAATCGCATCATCACATTTCACACACAAATCCATCCTGGCAGGTTTCAAGTAATGCGTTTGTGTCCAGTAAGCCAGAGCATGGACCAATCAGTGTCCTGTAAAGAGCCACGGCCGGGGTTTAGGTCTGTGCCTGGTCCAGGTATACAGCTTCTCTTCGTCACTTGTCCGCCCGCAGTCCTAATATGGTCACTTCCATTCACTGGTTGCAAAAAGCTGTGATGTAATAAACAAGAAACATCTTTTAAAGTGTGCCAAACCATTAAAATATTCACCTTTGAACATGCTAAATCATAGTGTACAGGAGCACATGTAGAGAATAGTCGTTAAAGTCAGCGAACTGACTCAGTCACATCAATCACATATCAATACTGTATCGATGGAAAGTTTGCTTACATGAGCTAACAATAGCCACCTTTGGCTACTGGTCATACCGGATCATTTGAGGCTGTAGCAGCATTACCCCGGAGTCTATTGAATTGAAAAAGGGTGCATTTTATTGCTTTTGAGACAAACGTTTTCTTTGAAATAGGAGAGAAGATTGTATTGTTTGATATATTTATTTAAATATATTATCCCTCTTTAACATATATATTTTAAACTTACAGATAGCTTCAGAGTGGGGTATCATATTTCATCATGATGACTGCCAAACACCAAACACTGAAAATGTGATTTATGATTCTGAATATTGTATGTGGGGATGTATCTAGGGTCTTGAAGATAGGACAAAAATAAGACGTTTGTTGAAATAGTGAGAAGAAACACAAGGAAAACACAGAAGATCATCAGGGGCTCATCACTCTACAGTAAAGACTAACATGTGTGAGCTATTACACCCTGGTTTTCTTGGAAAAATGTGCCACCACCACCACCATACCAACTGTAGTCATTCATCATTCATCTTTCATAACAGTGGGAGGAGGTTGATTCTTCCCTAAGGCCACAATCAGGTTTCTAGAAAACTCCAATCAAAAGACTTTTTCTCGATTAATAGCCTGAAGGAAAACACTTAATGTGACCCCATTTGTGTTGCAAATCATCTGCAGCTTTTTTTTATCTTCATAAAAAGAAAGTGTGGTCTATTAATTTGAGAACATACCTCATTGATTTTATGTTAAAATGTTTCTTTCCCTCTAAACTCTTTCCCCGCACCCTAACAGCCCCTGCTTGTGCTTGGATTTGCTTCTGCTCAAACCATATGCTTGCACTCAGATGTATTGTTGCTTGCAAAGATGTTCTGCACTCCATCCTTGCAGGCCTTCACCCCACTCACAGGCTGCTTCTGCATGCTCGTGAAACGTCTTATATTTTCATAAATCCCCAATAAGTTGCCCAATGTAATTATCTCTGCGTCACAGCGTGGGTACGTCCGCTTCACTTCTTAGAGAGTCCCTGACTGGCGATACATCTTTAATCTGGTTTCATTCAATCCACCCTCCAAGGTTTTATGATGTGCTTTCCTTTCTTTCTTTTACGACTTTCAAGGCTAAGGCTACATTAAGAGTTTTATGAAGGGGCCGTCAATCATAAGATGGAAAATAGGAAGGGCGAGAATAGTAACAGATTTTTTGTACAGATTGTCCAAATGATATTATCTTTAAGAAACAACTTTGGATTTGGCAGTGCATCTTACGACGTTCAGGACCTAATGATTTAAATAAGCAACACATTATCACGCCAATGTGTCAAATGAGTTCATTGTCATGAACTATGTGGTTAAACTATTGAAGTAAGTTTCACTTACTGCAGAGTTAAAGATGTCTAAATGTATTAGAATTGTTATTTTGTATTTTCTCTTGACAGGCTATTTGTAATTCCGCGGTTTGGTCGCAACCAAAATGGTCTTCAAAGCCTGCTGCTCTTCCTCAGTGCTTGGTGTAAAACCAATTCAAGCTGAAGACAGCCTGCCAGAAAACAACACATTTTTAAAAGAAGAACTGATAAGTGTATTGTTACTTTCAGACAGAACCAGTCTAGCTGTGTCCCCATCTTCAATTTTTGTGCTTGGCTAAGCTAACCAGAGGTAGCTGGATATTTAGTGCACAAACATGAATGTATCTAACAACTTGCAATCCTTATTTATGCCAAATAATATCAAATTGTGTTTTGTCAATTAGCACTGCTAACATAATTTGAGGTTTTTTTGTCTTATATCACAGAGACACATTAGCCGTAAATGTCCAAACTCCTTTATTTGCTACTTTGTTTAACTTTCAAGTCATTATTTTATTTTAACAGTACAAACCCACCCCCATTTATGTCAGATTACCTTAAACTGCAAAGTGTGTGGGTCAGCATTAACGTTGACTACTCGCACACACGCATTTTCCTTGATGTGAACCTCAGCAGCACTTGTCCTCTCAAAATATCCCCTGTGCTGTTTTTATGAATTGAAGAGAGCCAGCTTAACCCCCTTGTTAGGGTAAGCGATAGCATAGCAGAAACTATGTTCCAGTGTAAATACTACCTCTCAAAAGCCCGGCTGCAAGGCAACAAGATAAGCAGCAGTTATGCTAAAATTTCCTAAAGCTCTTTGTTGTTGCTGGGAATGCAAGCAGGCAGGTCACAGCATGGAATTTACAGACGGCTCGCTCATAATGAGAAAAAAACACTGTTGTAAATCTTTTGGCAAACATAGTCATAGATTAGGGTGTTAATCGGCCATTATCACTCTAAAGATAGATTATTAAACTCCAACAAAAATCACCAAAGGCTATGGTGTTAATGGAAGTTGGAACCCACTGGTTATTGTTTCATATTTAGCAAAGTTGCAGCTTTTGAGTGAAAAATGAGGGGAAATAGTTATGCACTTCAAACGCGTGTCACAGCATGCCAGACACGCTCACTCAACACTTTTTTTTAAATCAAGCTTCAGATAAAGTGACTACCAAGCACCATTACAGAAAGGTACTAGACGAATACCACTTTCACTTCCCCTCTCAGGCCTCCGACAACCAGTCCCAGTCGTGGCCCCTTGCTCTGCAAACTCTTTGAAAAGAAGAAAAAAAAGAGAGATGCTGTACAGCTGGATCCACAGGAGTATGTCCCCCTTCGTTCTCTACAACAGTCCTTGGTTTCCCCCAGAGGCTTCCGACCCTCAGTCCCTGACCCCAGTAGGGAGCCTAGAGCACCGCTGGTAGGATTGCATGAAGGGGGATTTAACAACCACAGACCTGGAAGGCAAAGAGCTTTTTTCATATAAAATTGTCCCACATGGCCATTATAACATCTCCTCCCCTGGTGGGTGCTGGGAACTCAGGGGAGCTGTCAGGCTGGCAGGGAGGCCCAAAAAGTGCATGTTGACAAAATTCTCTCCACCACAATAGCTCCCAATGTTTTCTAAGACTGGAAGCTATATCACTAGGCTTATATGAACAACAAGGGGGGGGGGGGGTGATTGAGATTTTACAAAGAGGCCTACTGTACTGTATTTAGTAGACCGAATGCCATGCAGCTCCGACATATGCTGTATTGTATATAGACATGAGTACACTTCCTCCATGCAAAAGCTTAAAAAAATAAACCATCGAGCTAAATGAGAGGCTGATACTCCTCCCCCCCGCCCTCCAATTATATTGACATTTTCCACATTACCGCTCAAAAGTCTGTATGTGATAGCGCCGCACATTTTCCCAAACATGCTAATGTCAGCTGGCTATTCTCCCCTTCTTCGGTTCACAGAATCTAGTTTGCTTTACAAAGAAACAATTTGCACACGTTGCACACTATACAGGTGGACCTTTTAATCGATAGTTCCTCCACCTGGTATTTCTACAAATCAAATAACTTTCTTTCTCAAAGACAAAGGTAAAGCAAAGAATGTTCATTACTGTAAATTCTCAAATGTGTGCAAAGGTCTTTCTGAATGCGGTAGCAGCGATCTACACTCACACAGGTCAAAAAGGAGGTCTTTGTCAATTTGAGTGATGACTTCCCTCACCGTGGTAATTATGTCAATGCTCTCAGACGAGTGTTATCGTTAGCCTTCCGTCAGCACCTGCCTGTCCTTCTTTTTCACTAGACTCAGCCTGCCGTGATGCCGCACGGAAACCCTTCCTTTGCTCTGACGTCGACTGTTATTTCACATGGAGCCCAAAATGTGCTCGGGGGGGAAAGAAAGAGCTCGGAAGAAATGGAGGCACAAAGGCCTCATTGTTTGAGCAGTCTAATTGTCTTTTCAAGTATTGCCACGGTGAATCTCGGAGAGACGGATCGCTCACCTGTTCTTTCCATTTGAGCTTTCCTCTTGTAACCCCCGGAGACCGCGGCAGCTCCATTAGGTGGCATAAGGTCACGGAAATAGAACGTCGAGGAGGGTCAATCAGTTAACCTTCCACATTTCTCTATTTAAAAACTTTAGATTTTTGTCTTCAGCATTAATCAAATGTTTTTTTTAGTTAAACATAAATGGACTCTTGACAGAGAAGTTTACTAAAAACTAATTATCATAAGTTAACGAGAGGCTTCAATATAATAATAATAATTCCACTACGTGAAGCCAAAAAAAAAAGTATTATATGGAAACATGTTAATAGTCAGCGTTGTATTAGCCTTCGACTTGAGACTTTAGGAAAAATAGAATGTCAGTATTAGCCGTTAAATATGCTTTTGGAATCAAATAATGTCAGATAAAGAGTCTTGATGGGTCTGAGGTGCACCTGTAATATCACAGGTGTAAACCCTACCTATAGCGTCTTTCCTGATGTTTTCTATAAGCAAACAAAATCAAATAAAAAATGTGCTAAAGGCCGTAGATATTAATGTCAATATTGAACTCCAAATTGCTTTTTATATTTTTCTCGATAATCAGAGGATATTTGCTTCATTTAGACTTCATCGTACTCCAAATTAAAAGGTCTCTTTTGAATAACAGGCACTTAGATTTAAGGTGTGGAACACTATAACCACTCAAACTGCTGCCTATATTTGTAACCTGTACTCTACAGACTGCCAAGGAATGTGCCAGTATCAACACGTTGGAGTTCCATGAAGGATTCCAGCTAAATGGCTCATTCACAAACAAATCCAGCCTGTCCTGGCCTGATGCGAGCCTCCTCCCTGGCACTGGAGGTAATGCAGCTGCATACTGAGTTACCGTTACTCCGCACTCTGGACGGATGGGCTTGCACCTTGTTTTGTAACTGTATCTTCTTGGCGGCCGGTATTGCGTTTCGTGGTGGTGCTGTGGGGTCCACGGTGTCATAGAGGACCTTGTTACCCGGTGGCACTCTGAGCGGGACAATGGAGAAGCCTGGGAACTGAAACCCAGTAGGCAAGCCGCTCGTGGAAACCCTAGAGCTGCTCCCAAGTCGCTGTCTTGTTTTTGTCATTACAGTTCAACCCTAATGTAGACGAGCCTACCCACTAAGAGGACTGTGTGATCTCGCTGTGCGTGTGCATGGTAAAAGCAGAACACAGCTTTTCTCCGTGGTTTGTCTGGACATGACTGACGGACTGATTGAAAAACTGACTGACAATACGCAGCTTTATGGAGCAGCTAATCAGACTTTAGATATATGCAACTGGTTATTCTTTGGCCAAAAGAGAATGAAACTTGGTTTTATTTTGGCTAAGTTTACGGACATTTTTGTTTTTTCAATTGCCAGCTCAAAGGCGCTTTAACTCGATCATGCCTGTTTCCATATGTGCCTACTTATACAGGTCTCCCTTCATAGAAAACTACTCAAGGGAATCAACCCCACACAACTGATAATCTGAGCTCATGTGTCGCAATAGGTTAATGGTTTTACAGAACAATAAAGCTTTGTCAACTAACAGGATAAGTATGCATTATTACAACTTTAGTCTTTTGGTCTCAGTTCTATGTGGCCTACTAAATGGAAAACATAAGTGAGTTGAACAAGGCGATACTCCCAACGTGAATTATTATTTAGCTCTCAAACTATTTTTTTTTGATTAGACGTTTGACAGAAACACTTTTGATTATCATAAATGATGTATTATTTTCAGCGTTATAATTAACGTTAATGAAGAACTTTCAACTGGTTGTAAAAACCGATGCCTCTCTGTGACCAACATAAGTGAATGAGACCATCAGCAAGAAGTTTGTCCATTTTTCTTAATCCTTGTTATCGGAGACCCCATTCAGATGAAGTCATCCAAGTTTACCCGAACCTTCAGCTCAGACTCCAGCTGGGGCTCTCTGGCAGCGACCAGCCCATCGAGGACACACCCAGATCCGGCTTTGCTGACCCCTTTGGTCTCCAGTAGCAGCTCCGACGGAGAAGGACGAGAGCCCTGCGCCCAGGAGCAGCTGCTCCTCCTCTGGCCAGGAGCAAAGCTTGGCCATCGCTGCTCCGCTGGGAGCCAAAGTCAGCACCATGCGGCTGGAGGTCCAGGCCGTAGTGCTGGGCCCACTGGAGGAAAGGGAGACACGGAAGAACCACAAGCAGGACTGCGCCGGGCAGACTGTCAGATCACTGCAGTGAAAAGAAGGGATTCTGGTGCTCAGAGACACTATTGTTTTTGTCCACAGGCACCACCAAAACCAACACAAAATTAAAGTTTCCCATAGTAGCTTCAAGCAATAATTATCTCAACTTCTGTCATTTGGAGATCTGCTGCTCTACTCATGTTGTATATCTACAAATGGTTAGTTGTGCTAGTCAATCAAACAAGTAACTTGAAATTTGATATCATATAAATTAATTATCTCCCAGTTTTTTTTCTTTAATATTTGTCTGGATGACAAGGCCTGCCCGGTGTTCTGCTCCTCCAGCATCATCCGGCCGCTGAGCGGAGAGGAATCCCTGGCATGACACAGAGACGCTAACGTTTGGCCATTCAGCATGCCGTTAATCCGTTGCTGATACAGGCATGAGTAAAAACGGTCGCTCGTGGTGCTGCAAACCAGACTTTAGTCCAGTGTAAATCACTTTGTTTGACTAGTCTAAAGATAACAAACATGCACACATGTTCATGCACGCGAGCATGAAAAACAGATAGACGTGCTGGGTGATGAAGATCTGGAGCTGAGACTGGAGTATTTCTTGAGGAGGAGTGGCCTAGCGTGCCGCTGCTTGCAGCTCTCTCTCTCCGTTTTTTGTCAGTTCTTTTGCAAAATTACCTTGAGCACTTTTTTTTATTTCATGGCTCATGACACGTTCCAACGTTACAGGGAAGAGATTTCTGGGGAGATAAGGCAAATTGCCTGAAGGATTAGCATTTGTCTTTTTTGTTGATTCTCCAGCTCAGTGTTGGCTGTCTCTCTTTCCCATCACCACCACCCCGCCGTCTCACTTTCTCTCTCACTGTCTCTCTTTCTCCTCCATCTGAACGATTGCCACTCTCCCACACAGTGAATGCTGTGAGCCACACATACCCTGTGACCCCGCCCGTCCACTGTGCTATAAAAAGCCAGTCAGTTTTCCTCCAAACCCATGGAAATGAGTAGCAGCGCCAGCCGCCACCCTTACTTAACCCTCCAGTCTACTTCCTGCCAAGGGCCTGCCATTTGTGCCACTCTGTATTCTGTGTCTGTGAGTGTTGTGAAACTTTTCATCTATTATGATTTGATGCAGCGTTGTATTTAGCCGAGGTCGTGCTCTAGATCGCTGCGCAAACAATCTGGCATTTTTTTTCTTGCAAAGAAAACAGGCAGTTGTCTTCATCAAGCAAGGCTAAAGGAATCCAACGTGTACAAAAATTCAAGTTGTGTTCCTTGCCATTTTTTCTTTGTGATAGATTTTTATTTTCCAGTGGTGGAAGAAGTGCTCATATTTGTTTTATAGATACAAGTAGCAATCAATGAACTCAATAAGCATGCATTATTAAATATTAGGATATTATTGCTGATATATGGAAGAAATAGATTTTTGTATTCCCTTTATTGGTAGATTAACCCTCTCCATGTCATGCCAGGCAACCAGGATGTTACTTGTTGTGTCCGCTACAAGTCTGGAACATGAATGGTAAGATCAGATTTTTAAAGCTCTTTTATGAGACATGAGTGGTACCTTGCTATACAGCGACGACAAAGACCCACGACAAAACACTGATGTTATCACCTTTAAAATTTAAATTCAATACGGTGAACTTGTTTGCAAAGAGTTTCTTTTTTTTACCCACCAGCAGTTATGGCACGACATTATCATTTATGTCATTCTTTTGGAGTTGTGTCTGAGTCCACCTGATGAATTTAAGTCCAATATTCCATCTCTTTTCGCTCTGTTTTTAGTCCCCACCAACTCTTGAGGGAAACGTTTGACTCTTAAGCTGCTAAGGGCTCCTCTATGTTCCACGCTATGAGTGCTGTGGGAGTGAATCCGGACAGCTGAACAACGCACTGAAAATCACTATAAAGTTGAGAGGAGATGCAGTTTTAGGTTATCGTTCTCTGGAGGTTCATCATTGGCAACTTTCACATTGTCACATGATTTCAGATTGTCTTTTGATACATTGGTATTACAAACATATTATATATATTATACATAGCTAATTTAGTTATTTCACACAACGTTAATCTATAATACAGCATCATATTGTATAAGCTTATCCAAATGTTAGTTTGAAAACAAATGCACACAATTACAAACTGACAGAGAAGTAGATGAGACACAAGGAGGTTGGCAACCAGAAGAGTAAGATTGACGTCATCAGAAAATATCTCCAGGAATTCAGCGATAATATATATTATCAGGAGGACAGCTATTGTTGGCTTCTCCTCCTCAGACAAAAGCCAGAAAGCTCTAGATGTTTCCACATTGCCGCAGTCCTCTAGGTGGGGCATGCGTGAGGTTAAATCACAGCGGTATGGCTCCGCACCAGAGGAGAACTTAGCAACATTAAGTCATATGGATTTGGGGAAATACAGATGTTTATTGCTTGGATTGAGGATAACTTAGATTAACAAAGTCACAAAGAAGGAGGGAAACTGCAAAGGAAAAGGCGCTGAAGGAGCTGCTAATATCAATTATATGAATACTACGAAAATAAAAAATCCTAACTTTGAGCATTAACAACCTCAGCGATCTGACCAGCCTCACTCTGTCCAAAACCTTATTGAATATACAATATAGACATAGAGACGTAGTGCCGCACCGACTGAGAAAACACAGCTCATCTGACAAAATTGCATCCTCTTGATTAGAGAGCTGGACTTTTTTCCTCTCCAATCGTGGTCCTCAGGACAGCAGATGGGTGGGGTCTCAGCAACAATGAACCAAAGGCCAAAGTCTAAAGGGTTTGTTCTCCCTTTCCTTTCATTCGGAACATCGGTTGACCATAACTAAAGCATAGGCATACGATAATTCACAGAGAATAATACACGGTTTGCCATAATCATAATTTTGTGTGTGTTTGTGTGGCAAAAGACTTTTCACTCTGATCTCGTAACTTCAGCATAAACAATGTGCGTTTCTCAATGAGCGATCTACATAAAGTAAAAGAAAACGAGAAACTCCATGCAGCTGATGCTACGATCGGTTCTTTCTTAAAGCCAAACACGTGGAGGAATGTTCTCCTCTTCCCCTCAGCTGGCACAGGAACGCCTCATCCAACCTTACTAAGTATCCCTTTTGAGTGTAATGACAGCGTTTCTGAGCAGACTGTGTGCATTTTATATCACTGTGGAAAGACTCCATCCTGTGAGATTCAGCATTTGGAGCTCGGACACAAGATCTATAGTCTTTCCTCTGTGACCATACACAGAAAATATAAGTCACGGTTTCTGCCTTTAGTCTCTTTGTTGGTTAGTGTGTGGACAGGTTTATTCAGAGAGGAGTTCATTTATAGAGTGATTTGTGCAAAAGACTCTAGTTAACTGCCAAAAAGATGTTTGTTTTTTTACATGAGGAGCCAGACGTTAAAAAAGACTGGTTCTTGTTTTTACAGTTTTCATAGTTTTCACAGGCCTCAGATAGTCTCAATAGTTTAGGATCGTAGGAAAAATATGCATGCATTTCCTCTGAAAGTGAGTTAAGAGGACTGTTTCAGTACAGTGACTGTGTGCAATAGCTCAAAGTCTTGTCTCAGGGAGGTTGATGGTTTTGGTACCAACCTGTCTGTTCAAAGAACAAAAGCAAAAACCTGTGATCATCGACCAAATCTGGCATGCTGCGTTGAAATGGTGGATTTGCCTTGGTTCACCCTACCACTCTATATTCACTCTATATTCACAAGCTTTCTGTTTTCTCATTATTGGAAACAGCCCTACATTCACTCTCCCCTATAATCCATCAACCCTTCATTACCTCAACCCTGTATTACACCAAGGCTTTGTTCCCTCAGCCCTATATCTCCTTATTGTTGGAAACAGCCATACATTCCCTCATCCTATATATATTCCATCATATGAGTCGCTAACCAATCTAATTCCTTCAAAGCAATGTTCACTTATACGTATGTTGCCTCAACATAAAAAGAATAGTCCACGATTTGATTGTGTCATTTTTTTTAAAATTATATTATTTTACTTTACTGAACTAAATCAATAAATGATATAGGCCTAAAATGTAAAAAAAAAAATATATATATATATATATATATATATATATATATATATTCAAATTACACCACTGACGTTAGGTTGGGTAGATGGGTAGTTTACAGTTGAATAAAATGAATTGAAAATTCTGCTGCTCATGAGAGCGATGAGACTGAACACCAGAACCGGGAAGTAGTGGGTCGTGACACTCGGACCACGAGCTGGAAGTAGTAGTTATTGTCTGGATTCACCAGGTGAAACCAGACAGCGTTGATAAAGCTCATGTTTCCCTTCCAAGTGGAACCTAATCCCACGCCATTGAAGGAAGTTGCTTCTGGTTTGACATAGCGTGTCTAAAGCAACCCGGGAAAACCGGCCAAGTGGCTTTTCAGACCTCCCAAGACGTTTTCCATGTTTTATTTCCGCATGTTTAGTTAATTTGTTGTCTTTAATTTTAGGTTTAGCATGACAATAAAACAATTAGCTGTGTCTCTTTTGTTCTACCAACTGGTTAGGTTTGGCGATAGCTGCCAATTAGTTTGTCCGAGTGTTTTAACCTTACAAATCTAAAACTTGTATTTCTCCCACTGGCTCCGTCCTTCAGTAATGAAAATAAAAAGTTATCTGTTGGTTCGTAAGAAAGGTCTCAGAGGACACTGCAGGATCTTGATAGGAGGAGGAAGGGATGGGATTTCTCCCTGAAGATCTCCTCTGGCATGTGTAGACGCACAGAAAGCAGAATGTCACAAGAAGTTGACAACAACCTAGGAGAAATTGGTGTTTGCCTCATAGATATTCTTTTACTAAAATTAATCAGATAGTCCATACAGGTTTTGGATTCTGCAACGCTTTCCTACTGACTCCTCCACTTGGCCCCTTGATGCCTGCTGCTATTGCAGTTTGAGGAGATGTTCTGTCGATTCTGTAACTTGCTCTGCTTGTTGTTTACCAAGCTGGAAGGTAAGTTCATGCAGAATCTTCTAGGACAGAAGAGAGTCTCTCAAATATACTGTAATCCCTTTTCCACCCGATGTCACTCCAAATGACGTTTCTAAGTTGTTTAGTACATAACTACTCCCTTATTTATGCTTTTGAACATCCCCAGATTCATAATCCCTCCTCTGGTGACTTTTGGAGTGGGTTATATATATTCCCTGAGCCCTCTGCTCTTATTCCATGTGCAGTGTGCAGTGGCTAAGTTGTGAAGTGAACACACAGCGACACACACTGTGGTGGAGGTTGGACGAATCAGATTTAAAGGGATGATGGGAAACACGCACCTCGCCGATCATGGTTCTTGCATATGGCATTTTTGAAGGCTTTATACTTCCTGGTTCATGATTACCTGCCTTATACACAAATTGATTTCATGGAATATGTAGAAATTATAGGACATACATTTTTCTTAGGTACATCGAAAGCTGTATAAGAACAGCCTACCAAAGTTCAAAATGGACATATTATGCAGGCATCCCTATTTAGCTCACTGTTTTTCATTGCTATAGCTGTGAAGGAGCCACTGGGGATGTGGGACTGGGTCAGGAAATACCGATGTGGAACGCAGTGGCTCTCCTTAGGATTCCTTTGGCTGGGAGGCCCTCTCTGGCTGGCCAGGCTGGAATATAAAGGCAAGAGGAAGCAGGGCGGCTAGTGACCCGAGTGATCCCTCTCATCAGACTGCTGCAACCTTTCAAAGGCAGGGAGAGAGAGAGAGAGAGAGAGAGAGAGAGAGAGAGACAACCAAATACCATTTTTTCCCAGAGAGGAACTAGGGCTCAGCATTCCTGGCATTGCCACTGGCCTTCAAACAATCCATACTCTATCCTGTGTGTGCTGGGAGAGTGAATGGCCGCAGTGTGTGAGACTCACGGGCCCAGTTTGCCCAGCGAAGGGAGAGCAGCCAACGTTGCCAGCACACTCAAAGCCCCAGACCCGGCCCGGCCTCTGTCCCCCCGGCCGCTAAGCCAAACACTCACATGTCTGAGGCGGCACTGTCGAGCCACCGCACAGGCCCAACCACCGCTGAAAACACACAGCCCCGGGGCCCAAGAAGAGCAAATATTTGATCAATGTGAGAAAAGGCCAGAAAGAGGATGAATGTTCAGAAGTGGTGGGGGGAGAGGGAAAGGCGGAGGGATGCAGGGATGGCTGGAGATCAAAGGGAGCCACCATTGTATCAATCGCACTTTTTAAGTAAAAATTCAACTCAAGTGACTGGGTCATCATATAGAATAAAAGCTGAAGAAAGAGTTACTTTTAACGTATTGCTGCTGTTGATGAAGCCAACATACAGAACTGAGAATATGAGGATTAATGGAGTTGACGCTAAAAAAACCTCACGGCATGGAAAAATACAAATTGAGAGAGAGAGAGAGAACGCAAAAAAAATTGTTTTGGTCACTTCAGTGAGAGGGGACAATAATTCAGGTGACCTGTGATTTGAGTTTCACTTTCCAAAAATAGAACATGGGAGTTCATTCTTGGCCGTGGAGATAGCAGCTTGACAGAAGAAAAGGGGCCACTTAAAAAAACTTTTGGGGGGTTTAGATTTTCTGGAGAAACGTCATCAACATTTTTTTATTGTTATCACTACAGCTACATATGTTAAACTTTTGTAGCATTTAGTTTTAGTTGCACACCATCCCCTTCTGATGTGACATGAAATACCGTTAATAATACGCATTGCTTCAGAAGAATGTTCAGGAAATGTGTCGAATGTTCCCTGAAGTAACCTCACCATTGTCTGAACCCACGTCACACTACTGGTGTACATAATTCTTTGAGACACACCTGACTAACTATGTTCTAATCACATCTAAATACATAAATCATGAATAATAAAACAGCGGTTGTCAATCATGTTGGACAGAGATCAGTGGCGATGACTCATTGTGTGGGAATTTTCTAAGATTCTTCTTTTGTTTGCCAAACAGATCCATCTGCATGAGCCTGAGCTGTTTATTTAGTAAAACAAGCATGATATCTGTAAAGGGGGATAAACACTCACAGAAAGGATCCCACATTAAAAGGAGAACATGAGTTAGACACGACTTGCAACACGCAGCAAGTTGTCAACTGGCCTTTAACTAAACTCAGCTTACTTTTATTACCGGTAGATAAGAAAAAATCCTCTCTGGAATCGTAGACTGTTTATAAGGAGCGGACGGAGTCCTTGTGACTGGGTTGAGCCAGTTTGGACTGATGTAGAGACTCTGGTAGCAATAGCTAGCGACCTGTCAATCACAAGGTAACCACACCCTAAGCATACCCTGCTTTATGGTCGTTTTTTACTCTAAAGTGAGGACCATAATTTACTAAATAACCATCATGCTGTATTTAAGAAGACTTGAAAGTAGCAATTAAGACCATAAACACATGTCCGCAATACTGACTATTATTGGCCAAGGAACAGTTACAGCAAAAGGAGGTTTTTGTTGGACTCCGGGTTGAACGGAGACTCAATTGCAGACACAGAGGACACTGGGTGATTATATTTAATCTCATTGAATGCAAAAAAACAAAACAGAAATTGCAGTTTTATTAACATATTCTATGCTGCAACAATTGAGTTGTGAACAACATCCGGACACAGTGGAGTCACGCCGTTCATATAACGTGGTAAGTAGTGAGCATTGGAGATGTTTCTAGATGCTGTTTTGTCATGCTACCTGTCTTTATGTTAAGCTAGGCTATGTGGTGTCAGTCTAACTCTGTTAACTGAAAGAAAGCAAATGTGTATTTCACAAAATGTCCTCCACAGATTGATTTTGTTGGCCAACATTTCTTAATTTTTTTTACATATGTGATCATTATTCACTCTTTTTTTGGTTTTTTTACAAAATAACACAATATTTTGAAGTGAGGCTTTTCATTCTGGATATGGATTATATATCCTGGCTAAACGTGGTCGGAATCCACTGTAAGTGCATCAGTGAGTTGAAGTGTGACGGATAAAATATTCTTTCTTCAGTTCAGACGCCTATCTGACAAGTGACCAGTCGGGTGGCGATGGGATTTACCTCCCCCCGGCACATCCGTAACCCGCAGAGGTTTTGATGAAAACAGAAGCAGGCCTGTGCTTCCCCACCTGGGCTGATCCAATGTCGTTCCCTCTTGCTCACAGCAAGTCGAACTGAAGCCCCTGCCTTGTGGCTCATCCATCACCCTCCTCCATGCCTCCTCCTCAGCGTGGAGCCGCGATGCCATTGGCTGCTGAGCCGTATGTCGAGAGGAAACATCAACACCGCCGGTGAAATGTTGCTTCTCTTTTTGCGAGACTTGATACACAGTGTGTGACTCTGGGAAATCCAATTGAGAGGAAAATGAGCCTCCGGGCGAGCAGGCAGGAGGCATATGAAGTATGCTTGAAATAATAGCTTTTTAGACTTGATGGTTTATGAGAGTTGACTCGCACATCTTACACCTTCCAAACGCTATCAGGATCCTTTGGAGCAAAACGTGCTCTAAAAAAATATATATTTCACGTACACACCTGCCTGGGTGATTTTTATTTGGGAGAGAATATTTCATACTCAGGAATGCAATGAAGGTCGTGGATTTTTTATTTATTTTATAATTATAAATCAAGCAACATCCCTCCAAAGTTTTCCATACTTTTATCACAAGTTTGATTGAAGTCCAAGACTCATGGTTGTCTTGGACCAAAGCAAAGCTTATTTTTCCTCATCCTGGCTGCTGCATACATATCATTTGGCCGCTGTTGAAATCTGCAGACAACCAGATGTGCTGTGGCTATTTCTTTGTTTTTCACGAGGGTAGGGGGAACGGACACCATAAGGAAGCGTGGTATACCTATGAGTCCAGCTGGGTGCACTGAAGGGTTGCAGTGGCTGGAGGGTAGTCAATCATTTGGGGAGAATTCCGTTGGTTATTGAAGCAGAGAGCTGACGTGGTTGGCAGTGTCTGCTATTGCGGATTTCACCCTCAGAGCCAAAGTGAGCGCCTGGCAATCAAAACCATGCGGGACCAGAGCTCCAGTCTCTTTGGGCTAAGAAGATCCATATGGAGCAGAGGACACACTTTTCCAGGTTTACGCCCTCTCTGTATTCCCATGGCCCCACAGTGGAGGAGTCCCTCGCAGCGTTAAAAGGAACAACTCCCCCCCCCCCCCCCCCCCCCAAGCCTTCATACCCCTTGTTAACAGTCAGTGGCCCTATTTGGTACAGTGGCCATTAATATTTATGAGAGGGGGCCCGAGGGTGACAAACAGTGTGACCTTTCAGAGGGCCCGTGTTTACTGTGGCTGTCAGGAAGCTGGTGGGATAAGGGAAGAGAACACTCCCACCCATCTTCCTCAAAACCAAATGAAAGCAAGCTGGTGTTTGGCCTGAGCAGATGCTGGTGTGATACCATTAATTTTTGTTGCCTTCGGACGAAGCTCTGACATCGGCTCCAGCAGCTGCGTGGGTAGACTGTGAGTCGAATGGCAGCCTCTGTGCCATTCCAAGACGTGACATTTCCATTTAGCAAAATCGTTCCCAAAAAGTGTGTTGTGCGCTCACACAGTGTCTCTTTTTGTTTATAGTCTACACCCTCAGTGGTCTGGGACTCTCTCTTAAAAATACAGTTCATTATTTTCAGTGTGGGAGTGACTCAACAGAATTTCGGTGCCGTCTGTGTTCTTATTTGTCATGAAAACACAGGCCAGGGCCTCTCTTCAGCGTCTGTGATGTTGTCTGTAAATTATAGGTTACTCACTAATTTGGGCAAATAAAGCGGTGAGGGCAGTGGATACATTTATGTTCTGGAAAAATAAATGCAGCTACTGAAGGCATTATGCAGTCTGTGTCAGTCCAGGAACATTTTTAATTTGCTTGACTTTGTTGATTGATTCATCACTGAGCTGGTCTTTTACATTACAGGTCATTTAGCTGATAGCTGATTTAGCTTTTAGCCAAAGCGACTTACAAACATGTTACATTCATACACTGTAGACACAGCTACAGGGAATAATTCAGGGTTAAGTGTCTTGCTCGAGGACACATTGACTAGGGCGGGGATTGAACCACCAAGCCCCTGATTGAAAGACGGACCTGCTAACCACTGACCCACAGTCACTCCGGACAAGCTGTGGAGTCTTTATGGGGACTGAGTTGGTGAGGTTTGATTTCTATTACTTCTGTCCAATTGACCACAAATTGTACTTGTATTGCTTTCTCTGTAATGTTATAGTGTTAGAAGAACCATGACAAGTCAATTACATGAACTGGAATTAAAGTTCTTCCCTAAGTGAATCCCCAGTGATTGATAAATGTGTTATTCAGATTCAAAACTCTTGTTTTAAGATATTCATGTCGTAACCAAAAGTGTCGCCAAATCAACCATAATTAAAAATGTGGGATTCTAACTGTAGCGACATCTTGTCCGTGTTTTATTCGCTGATGAAGCTCACGTGATTGATGCTGCTTAATGGACCTTGTGGCGAGATGCTGATCTTAGTTGCTGTTTCCAAGGTGAAGAATAAACAGTCAACCTCAGATTTTGACGACTTACATTTGCTTAATAGATTTTTGTATGAATCTGATTCAATACCTTCAGGTAAATGTCATGAATTTGGACTCTTTTGAACAGAATATCCCCAATAAATGTCTTTTTCCACAAATTGTTGTGGCACAGAAAGGTCCAAGGTAGACAGCTAGTTTGTATTGCCCACTGTATGGCACAAGCAGCCTCTTTGCATTTTGAGACAACAAATAACATCACCATGGTGAAGTCGCTCTGAAAGTCCTCACATCCTACGAATAGAAATCCTTTGAGCTCCTGGGAATCGCTTGCTAACGACATGATGATGGATGGAGCAATGCCACCCAGTCCAGTAAAACAGCTTTATGAGAACAACTGTAGCACCACTTCCTTCATTCTTCTGCTGTAAAGACTGAAATAAGTATCAATCTGATTCAATCGTTCTTGAATAAAAGAATTGTATTCGGTTTTTATTGTATCTCAATTCCAGATTGTTGTACATATGGTACTTTTATGGAACTTCATTTGGATGGTGGCAGCTCAAACTGGGAAAGCATAGTCCTCACCACTTTCTTTGATAATATATATTTTGATTTGTTTATGTCCCCTCTAACTTCCCTTAAACTCCACCTCCCATGACATATACTCCTTTAACATCCTCCTTTAAGCAGGCTCTTTAAAGTTCACTGCGTTCACCTTTGTTTGAGGAGATCCAGCCGCCCGTGGAGCATCTCATCTCAGGACAATGTTGTGTTTTTCTACAATCTCCCCAGACAGGAAATATCTCCCGATAGGGAGCTGCGTGCAGACGAAGGTGAACAGTTTGTTACACTGGAGACCACTCGAGGCTGCAAGCTCATCCAGACTCTTCCCGTCAGCCCCCAGGTGGTATCTGTCACCGCTAAAGAAGACATTTTCATAATCTAATCAGCCGACGTGCAAACCTTCCGCATCCCTGAACATGCAGCCTGCGATCATTAGACAGAGATTACTCTTCACAACAAACTGACATAGCGAGGAGGGGAAAAAAAAACGATAACGGGACCTTTTGAGCTCCACCGTCGGTGGTGGGAGTTGAAACCTCAGAAGGGCCCACCCAAGTAGACTGCAGCAGAAGGGGTTGAGAAGGCCAAGCTGCTGGTGGGCGCTGAGGAACAGTATGAACCAGTGTCAGATCCATCGGTGGTTTTTGTCCCGAAAAAACTAAACTGGGCCAACTTTGCCTCGAGTCTCAGGTTCATGACTTAGAAACCCCTCAGCTACTCTTGGAGGAACTGTATTGGTGCTGACATTTTTTTTAAATTGTTATATGTTATGTTAAAAATATAGCCTAAGAGCCACACTCATCTCTCAGCAAGGATGTACTCAGGCACATAAGAAATAGAGCTGAAATATAATGCTAGCATGCTTACCATGTCAATGTTGAATGGTTCAAGCTTTACCATTTACCAAGCTTTACCGTATTAACCATTTACCATTTTAATATTAGGGAATTAGTACTAAACACAAACTGGTGTGCACAAAGTTTCAGCCAAGGCTGATGGGAATGTTGGCAGTTTTGCATGTTTTGATCAGCAAATTATTAAATAGCTTTTGAGATACTACAAACTACCAATGTCAATCTCATGGTGGCGCTAGAGGAAAAAAATTAGGGGATCACCAAAGTCATTAGGATTAATTGACCATCAATATATGCGCACAATTGTGTGCCAACCCATCATGTAGATTTAGAAATATTTCACTGATTAAGTCAACTTTTTTTAGATGAAAAGTCAGAAGATTACCAAGTCATCCTCTGGGGACAATGAATGCTTCTACAAAATGGCAAAATATCCAACAGTTTAAATAATTCAGTCTGGGTCAGGACACATTGCCCTCCATAGTACGTAGTAAGCTTCATTACGATTAATCTCCGAACCTTGAAACTATGTAATTGATGTTATACGGAGATGTTCACGGCTCTCTGCTTGACTCACTGGGTTGTTAAAGATACAACAAGCTCCATCTCAGTTGAGACTTCACTATGCGTTCCCTCCAGGGATGACCTATGTTCCCTCAAGTGTTTCTGTAGCATTTTGGAGACAAGTCTGACAGCGAACACAGGGAGAGAATATATTCCCTTGATGCATTTATATCTCCCCCTCCATCACATCCTTCCAAATTAACTATTATAAAGAAATAAGTGAGCGCTACAGCTGAGCACGTTGTCGAATAAAACGTTTTTTGTTTAAAAACAATAGTAAGCAGGTGTGTCCCAGCTCCATGCCATCTCATGCTCTATTAAATCACAGGAAGTCCTCCCACATGCACAAGTAATTAGGATGAAATGTCAGAGGAGAAAAGTTTGATCCAAATAAGGATGAAATACTGATCCGTTTTGATCATCCAGGAAGTGAATGCTGGAATGCGCTGAGGAGCTTGCAGTCCCGTTTCACCACCTGGTCCTCAGCTGCCCCCTCAGAGCTCAAGCCAGCCAAGACCAGCAGCAGCAGCAGTAATCTCTCCTTTCTGAATGAGGCCAAGGAAACCCCTTGTCAGATGCACAAGTGGAAGGAAGTGGCTAATGTATATGCTGAGGCTCAGAGGAATCTGTTTCTGGGGGGGCGGGCAGAGTTTGAACAAGTAAGTGTTTGTGTCTGGCTGATGGAACAGACAACACACTGGAGGAGTTTGTGTGTGATCGCGACAGATAGTGAAAGATTGACTGAGGGAGATCTTTAGAGACACAGTTACTGAGACAGAGAGTATGCATTCATGACGCAAATCCCCAGACTGATGAGTCAATCGGTGCATATTAGAACAGTTTGTCCTCATCACCTCCAAGATGCTTTTTTTCTCTTTTTTTTTTACTGAAAGAAAGACCAATTTACCATATCATTAAATTTTTTTTAATATATATATTTTAATGATTTCAAAAAACAAATACCCTGACCCTGGATATAAAAATGTAAAGTAACCAGGATAATACAAAAAAAAGTTTCCAAAAACAATTATTACAGAGGAAATGCTATAAAGACAGTTGGTCAGTTTCAGGCACTTGGAACCACATAGTCTATTTGTCATGCTACACAGGAACGTTTTTCTTTGGTCCTTTTCTAAACTGGTCACTTGAAACCACAGATAGAACAAAAAAAAAAACTGGTTTAAGTATTTACATTTAATTTAAAGACCCATTGCAAGTCTCCATCAGACAAGAAACAGACCTGTCAAAGTTCCTCCGTCACATATCAACCCTTCATATTTTTTTTCCATACATGTCCACATTAGTTATGAAATGACAACAGAATAAAAAAGTTATAATGGCTCAAATTAGATTTCTTTTTTTTTTCTTTTCTTTTTTTTTTTAACAGCAGTATTAATCAATATAACTTAGTGGACTGGTTTTGATATAAGATTTGGCAAAAAAAAAAAAAAAGACATTCATTCCTTTTTGTTCACGATAGGCCCCAAACCAAAAAAAGCCACATTGCTACAGAGGCATAGAGCGCTCGAATGAATGCTCAGCTTTCATAAACGTGAAGTTATATCGGAAAGCGCTCCTCGCATCCTAAAAGTCGCCGCTCAGCTGCAAGGCAGCCACGTTTGATAAGAGTTCCACGTAGCCAAGTGTGACTGAACTTGTGCCACGTAATAATTGCTGAAGTTGACGTCTCGGACGTAGGCGGCGGGCTGGTAGTAGCAGGTGATGTTGGACAGAGCCGGGATAGCGTTCTGTTCGGCCATCACGCGCAGCGCCAGGGCGGAAATAAGTGCCAGCGTCTGTCGGCGCTCGTGTCCCATCAGGCACACGGTGCTCTCGTCCACCACTCGCCTCAGCGTCACCAGGAACTCGTAGCGCTTGTGCTCCATGCCCGCAAAGTGGTTCTGCAGATACGTCTCCAGTTTCCGGTGCTGCACGTTTATGTCGGGGAAGTCGATGAAGAAGCGCGAGCACATGTAGCGCTGCATCTGCTTCATCTGCGTCTCGGAGGACGGATGGAAGCCGCGCACCAGCAGGTGGCAGTACTTGAGCAGCCCGCCGCCGCGGATCTCTTCCGGGTTGCGGGTGGCAATAGTCCTGGTGCGAAGGTGGCCCAGAGCTTCCTCGAAGTCCCCGTACATGCTCTCTCCCTGCACCGTGGGGTGGAAGCTCTCGGACATGGCCGTCTCCGAGCAGCGGTCGAAGAGCAGCAGGGAGTCCAGAGTGATCTGGAAGGAGTCAACGCTGAACTCAAAGGGCCTTCTCAGGGAGTCCACAAACTTCAGCTCCACGTTCTTGCCGGTGTTGTTGGACAGCGAGATGAGGCTCCACCGGTCCGTCTCTTTGCAAACCTTCACCAGTTTCTGCACGTACGCTTCCTTCAGGGCGATGGCGGTGATTCGCTCCCTGCACACCCCTTCCGGCAAGAAGTCCACCAGGCAGTCCAGAACCACGTCCTTCACCACCCGGAAGGTTTTGTCATCAGTCAGACTCAGGCCAAAGATCAGGTCCAGGTCTTTGTAGCCGAGGCCATTGTCCTGGTGAAGCACGTGGCTGGCCGCTGAGCCGTTCAGCTTCACGTCGCTTACCACCACGCCCCGCTCCTCCAGTCGAGCCCTGACCACCTGAAAATTACACAGACAGGGAGGAGAAATTGAATGATGGGTATCCACAAAAAGCAAACCATCAGAAGAGGCTAACGCAGTAAATACAAGTATAAACATGCAAGAAAGGAGCAGCTTTCTCCTTGCTGCTTAAAATAAAAAGAATCTCAAGTGCCGTAATTTCAATGTCATAAAGAATGAAGTGGGGAAAACTCCTGTTGAGTATGCATTTTATTGTGAAGGTTGAATTCAATAAACTTTCCTGGACATCTCATTAATTTGATGGCAGAACAAAAAGAAAAAAAAACACCAAATTAAAACTTCACAAGTTTGGTCTTAATAAACTATAAAATGTGTATCTTTCACACGGTATTAAAAATAGATACCTAGTTACACAGGTCTCGCCTTTTTTCATTTCATCTAAAGAGTTGCATAACCGATTTAGAAAACTCATCTCCTCAGAAGCAACATCAATACAAGAGATATAAGCTGTGTAAAGTGACAAGTCAATGCATCTCTACTGTAAGAGACTGAACTTTTAAACTTTGGGCCCTGTGACCACATTGAGTGAACGCGATCCCTTTGCAGTCACATAAACACTCTTTGGCGAAGGTTTATCTGGTTATTGGAACACATGCACTGCTGCGATGCTTGGGAAAATTACTGAGCTATAGACAGCTGAGATGTTTATGCTTCCTGTCTGTTGCATGACTCAAATGGCACCATGATAAAGACATCCAAACAAGGCCAAATCGGAAGAAATCCAAAGCACAGCTGTCTGTTGTGAAACTCTTGCTGAGCCATAGGGATCTGCTGCAGTCCTCCCAGCTATCAATCTTAGCAGGTGGACATCTATCCAGCCAGGTAATCCTATTAGAATTTATTTTAGACCTCAAGATTTTAAAATGCAAGATGTCCCACTACACCATGACAACCTTTGTGATGCAATGCCAAGACAATTTCTTTATATAAAACTCTTGAAATTCATGCAGGCCATGTAATTAGTTGCAATATTCTCATCTAACAAGCACATTGGTGTATTTCCAAAAAATATTAAATGATTTCTTTAAAACTCAAAGGCTATAATAGAAAATAAACATATTACAATGCATATCTTGACCACAAAGTTGATCTGAAAGTTTACCAGCAAGCTAACACTAAGCAAAGACACCATACAACTCCACAATCCAATGAGAAAAGGTCAAATGCTTTTATAAAGCGAGATTAGACACACACACACACACACACACACACACACACACACACACACACACACGCGTGGATTATTTGTAACTATGCTGCGAGGGAAACCCACAGCATTATTTGCTCTGACCGCATACTTAAAAAAACATTGGTCCGAGTTCACAGCACTCCCATGATCTGCCTGTCCGGGGGTATCGAAGAGGAGCAGCATGAGGAAGCACAGCTCTACCACCCCCGTTATCCAGTGCCAGTGCATTTCCCACATGACGCACCAGCACCTGGTGAGCTGAGCGAGGGGGAGACACTTCCGCCAACGTTCGAGCAAAAAAGGCCTTGTAAAAAGAGCCGCTAAAAACACACCAGACTGTCTGGTGTCGACGCCTTGGCGACACATAGCCGCCTCTCCACTCTCCTCCCCTAGACCAGTCTCAGTACTTTCCTTTCAGTGTTTCATTTAAACTGCGGCCTGAATGCGTCTTTTTATAATGTCGGGTTGAAATGACCCAGTCATTTACCAGCCCATAGTCCCCTGGACACCAATGAGAGCTCTGGGCGGTGAGTCAGAGGATCCCTGTGCCAAAGGATACGGCGACAGCAAATAAGGAGTTACGAGTCCCTGACCTTCGTCTTCACTCCAAAACTAACCCAGCCAATGCATAGCACGGTAGCTTTGCAAGCAGCTGGGGATGAAATGGTTTTTCCTCTCTGATTTAAAAGGTTTCCTTGAATTTCCAATGCACGGGTGGTCATTTCACCTTTATGCTCAGATCAGGTGGACTGAAACATGATGCTATTGAGATGGAGGTTGGAGGATCTGCTTCAAGGGTTCACAAACATTTTAATATCTTGGAGTTAGGATTTTGAGCCAGCCATGTAAGATAAAACTGGTGCGAGTGAAAGCTATGGTAAGAATAGCCCTCCTTATACACCCTGTACCTTTGATAGCATCTTGAGATCTGATAGTAAAATCAAGCTACTATCCATTTATATTGGTGAAACTGCGACCAGCTCAAGAGCTGCCTAAATTAGGTATCGTATGTTACGCAACGCAGCATTGAAATCATATCCGTATTTGTCAAATGGACGTCTTATCTTAATTTAAGTGTTCACATTTGAGGAAAAGGTGAGACAAAACGTTTTGCTGCGCCTGTTACTGTACGTCAATGGTAACTGCCAACGCCGGCACACAGGAAGTGATGGAAAGTGTCATTTTAAACTAAGAATGAGCACTATTGACCACTACTTTGGCATTAAAAAAAAACTCCAACTTCATCAACAGACAAACAAGCCGGAGATATGCTATTGGATGCAAAATGATTAATTAAAAGCCAGTAAAAATGTAAAGCAAACTGTTTCTAAAGTATAAACTGAATGCTACCTCCTATCTGGAGCATGTGGTGTCTTCATGTTGCTCAGTCACAACAATAGCCTAGTGAGGAGTTGGTTTACAGTCTGGCGACGGCCACTGTGGTGTCAGGCGACTGGTCTTCACTTACCACAGTGATACATTGTCAAGCCTGACCCACAAGCCCAGTGTTATTACAGGCACTAATCCACCACTCACAATCTGCCTCAACTCCAGGCCGCTCTTGACCATCCGGGAAAGTGAAGAACTGCTTCCAGTAGTTAAAACCCATCCAGTTTAAATAACCTGCCGAGCCGGAATAAGAGACAAACCACTTTGTGCATGCCAAGAGAAACACATTAGCTTCCATAGCTCCACCCCCACACCAGATAGCTGTGTTCTTCATCATGTGCTATGATGCTACCGGGTACCATACGGTCTCAGTAGATTTATTTAAATGGAGAGCACGGAGGTGTCAGTAACAGTAAAAGTCTTCCTGCCCTGCTCCCATGGCTCACACATACCCAGACTTTAAAAAAAAAAATGTTATGTGGCCCTGAGACAAACCCACCATTGAGAGTGATAGCTTGGTCACCTTACCCAGTGTGTGACGACAAGAGCCGTCTCAGGTAGACGGCTCCGTCTGGTGCGTAGGCTAAAAATAAATTACATAAAAAATGATTTGAAAAGAAAAAAGGGAGCAGACTGGCGGTTTTGCATGTTTTAACTCATTTACCATGAATCACACATGCCTCACATTACTGTCAACCGTTTTTCCAAAACATATCAGAGTGGTTTAGATCACAGTGTGATTTTCCTTCCAGGCAGCCATTGGTTTCCCTTCATGGCCATATGGTACAAAAATCAACTTGCAGAGACTTGACATATTCCATGACAGCGAACATGGCGTCCGCCATTATGTTTGTAAAAAATAGTTTCATTGCATGGTGATGCAGTGCAGGCTTTTCCAACCGCTTTATACCGACGGTGCATTGTGCTAATGGTATTTCATGTCATATTTAGAATGGTAGTAATGGCTCTTTATTGGTTATAGTTGGCTCAGGCACCAGACAGTAGAGATGATTTAAGTTACCTTCATTGTAAACTGCACGCTCCAGAATTGTCTAATGAAGGAAATGCAGCAGTGGCGATATTAGGGGCCTCCTGGATTATAGAGGCCCTTGAAATGTTTATGTGTGAGGGTTTCTTTCTTCCCCCAAAGGATCGCCACAGAAAATATGAATCACTCGAGTGAAATATGAACCTGGACGCGCCATGCACAGACTTTTAAATGATGTCCAGGGAAATTGCAACCCAGGCAGTAAGTTTCATTTCTACTAAATAAACTAGATCACTATCTGTTGCTCGTGAATATGAACATTTAAAAAGACTGCAGTCTTAGTGTTGGATCATCTAAACTGATTACAGGTCTTTTTAACTAGCAGCCACAGATCCTTACCACTCTGTAAAAACAGTGGCAGTGTACAGTATGAGTCAGAGAGATAGAGAGAGAGAGAGAGAGAGAGAGAGAGAGAGAGAGAGAGAGAGTCAGAGAGTTAATTTTAGAATTTTCTAGAAGTCCAGTCGAAAAGCCTGCTCAGGATCACCATACATATAATCGGTGTCAGCTGATTTTAATATCTTGATGATGATGTGAAACTTAAATGCTATTTTATTTAACTTCATATATCTGTGTGCATTTGTCGCTTTGTCCGTTCGTGTTTTGGGTCGTGAGGGTCTCAATTACTTCAAGCTCTCATATTACTGTTAACTAGGTTTGTTTGTTTCCCCCTTCTTTTTACATTATTGACGATTGAATTGAAACACTCGTGATTTGCAGACACCTGTATCCTCACGCTGAATCCATAGAAACCCTAAAAGTATATTACACATTAATCTCTCCCATGGGGAAGAAGCGCCAATGAAAACAGTTATGCGTGACGTTTGCATACCTTGTGGGGATGATTTATTACACAAACCGCAGTAAAAGCAAAGTATTATTATTTTGTATTCCCCTCCTTTACCACTTCTGCCACGAGACTTAATGTTTAACTTTTATGCTATACGTTCAACACCCCATTAAAAAAAAGACAGTCGGATAGCCCGTGGCCTCACCTGGACGATCTGCCGGGGCTGCACGGACAGCGTGGGGAAGTTCCCTCGGCCGTGGATCGGGACGCTCTCCCCCAGGATGGAGTCTAACCGCTGCACCTGATCCCAAGACAGCACGCTGACCCGCCGACTCTCGGCGGAGGACATGACGACCGGACTGAACGGGATGTCCTTGCGGAGTGTGTGTGGTGTGTGCGTGCGTGCGTCTGTGTGCGTGTAGGCTGAAACTTGAAGCGCGGCGATCCCCTCCGTTGATGTTAGGATAACTGTGGAAAACACGGACGGCAGCTCGCTGGGTCTCCTCTTCAGGGTGTTTACAAACCTCCCAAATGCAATGAAGTGATGGGAAAAGGGAGTGAAATATCGGACATCTCCAAAGCAGAATCTCTCTCTCTCTCTCTCTCTCTCTCTCTCTCTCTCTCTCTCTCTCTCTCTCTCTCTCTCTCTCTCTCTCTCTCTCTCTCTCTCTCTCTCTCTCTCTCTCTCTCTCTCTCTCTCTCTCTCTCTCTCTCTCTCTCTCTCTCTCTCTCTCTCTCTCTCTCTCTCTCTCTCTCTGTCTGCACTGACTCCCTCCTCGGAGCTGCACTCACACCGGCCTTTTAGCGAGCTGGGATTAACAGGAGCCTCCCCATTGGCTGGACTGAGATTCATGGACGCTTCAACATACAGAGGACTACAATCAGCATGCACGCACACGTGCACACGTGCGCGCGCACACACATACAAACACACACGCATGCACACACACACGCGCGCACCACGCACATTTGCGCACATCAACAGGCACACGCGTGCTTCCCATGCGTCAGAGGAGAGGTTTAAGGAGTGTAGGAAATATGGTAATTACTAGTTAAGCAACCTAGTTCTCGTTAAGTGTTTAAACACTTAGTGCTCCAATAACGTGTCCCGGTTGAATTACCTGTTCCAACTGTGTTTTGAGTTTCTTGTCTATGTTTAGAAAATACATTTATTATACTAAAAAAAATCCATGTACTCAACAGTTACACAAACGACACATCATAAATTGTGTGTGTGTGTGTGTGGGGGGGGGGGGGGGGCTCACACTGCCATCATTAAAAAATACCAGAAAGTTAATTTTAACACTCACACCCTCAGGTAAGGTAATTTGTCGGGATCGTTTGAGTGTAGCTCAAATAATTAGATGTCATCGCTTGAACTATACTTTAAAAGGACCTACAGTTCAGAAAGCCTGTTTGCCTTTTTCCATCAAGGCCAGATGGCAGTTGGCAAAGGAGGCAAGTCACAACTTCCTTGTAGGGAGGAGGACATAGGAGACAACTGGGTTGAATACTAAACAAAAATCAACGCCACAGGTTTTGTCATCACGACAATGCAGGTGCCCTTACCATAGCAAAGTATTTAAATTAACCCAAACCATTGGTCTTTCCCTACACCTAAAACATCATTTAGTGCTCACTAACCACAGTGATGGCACATTCTCAAAGGGGCTTCTTTTTCAAAAGTGTAACATATGTAATAGTTTTGGAAGGCGCAGACCCATTGTCCAATGCTCCCTGTTGACCATTGGCATGCCGATGTCATTCTACGTGGCATGTGGACAAATGGTGTATTTTTGTCATGTAAGTTTGAGGACTTGAAATTGTTTGATGGATGAAGTGACGGTCCGAAGTTTCTTGGGAAAGTTTGACCTGCTGGTCAAATTGGACGATGGTCAGGGAGTCAACAAACTCACGAAGATTCAGTTTGAAGGGACCTTGAATGTATGAAAAAACAGTCATGGAAATCCATCCAAGAATCTTAAAAGGTCCGCCCAATGGTGGTGATATTTGATAGGTCAGATGCTCACCATAGTCAGTAAGATTCATTCTCTTGGGACCGTAAATGTCTTCACAAAATGTCTGGGAAGTCCAACCAGACAACCAAACACAATAAAGCAATGATAGGACGGCGGCTGAGAACAAGGCACTTCGTCTGTCATCAGCTCAACTTTGTCCCCAGAATTGAAACTGGTGTCCATCTTCACATAATGTCAAACCACATTGTTTATGAAAGGTTTTTGTTTTTTTGCATGTGCTTGGTGAAGTACAAAATCTTTTACGGTACTGTGAATTTCCATCCAACCATCCAGGTTATTATGAGGAAAGAAATTCCAATCAGATGATTACTTTCATCGACTAAAGCTATCATTACAAAATCTCAGGAGAAATGGAAAGAGTCTTTTAAGGCCTGATTAGTTTAGGGAAGTCTATTTTCCTCGGTCTTGTCATCATGCCTCATTGGTAAATTCAAATAAGCCGTTTTGTGTTTCTAAAATAAAATGTGTCCCTCAGGGTTTCTTGCACGTTTAGAATTATTTTAACATTCTAGCTCCAGGGACTGGAAAATGTCTTGACTTACAATTGCAGTATGTTGAGGACTCTCTGCATTCACCTATTTGTTATTTATATTTTATATATTATATTTAAAGTTGCAATCTCGAAGATTTTCATTTAGTATTTAACATTTCTATTTTAGTGGGCCTAAAAGGGGAAACCACGCCCAAAAAATGAATTAATGTTCTTCCTATGGTCGATGACTGTCCAAGAGTATGATGTCATCAAATATAAAGTCTGGATTTGCTCCATGACAATTAATTATGAAAGACGGTATAGATTACCCGTTGAGAGAGAGCAGCCCATGTTCACAAGTATCGATTGAACATTTCTAGACCATGGAAATAACATATTGGAATTCTTAATTTAGGTGGTGTTCCCCTTTCAGGAAACACCGTCTCCCTCAAACCCAAACACCGAAAACACACCAGAGCAGCGGCGGTGAGCTGCCATGCAATGTCTGGGGAAAGCTGATACAGTAGAACCGCTTTGATTTTGCATCAAAGTGCAGCCAAAATCAAAGTTAGGGATAGTTTAACTTTTAGAATAAGTCACAACTTCCTTGTAGGGAGGAGGACATAGGAGACAACTGGGTTAAATACTAAACAAAAATCAACGCCACAGGTTTTGTCATCACGACAATGCAGGTATTTAAATTAACCCAAACCATTGGTCTTTCCCTACACCTAAAACATCATTTAGTGCGGCCGGAGAATACCCGCAGCCAATCAGTATGCAGAGTCCTGTGACTCCTAGACCTTTGTTACAAAAAAACGTCATCATGAAATATGCGAACACGCCTTCCGGCCACTGAAAAGCAATTATTGCAGTGAATTGCCTGTTTTTTGCATTAGACATTCGGTGGTTAAACCCATTAGTTTAAATGTCAAAGGGTGGCAGTTAGTCCAGAGACGGCTGTAACAATAGTAGGACAGGGAGTACTAAATATAGTGACGCCATGTTTTCGACCAGTGCTGGGTCGTTGACCTCTGGTTTGTATCAAAGCTAACACCTGTGCAGGTGCGGCTCTCTCTAAAGATTTAAAGTATATTTATTTTGCATGCCACATTCAATTGATTTCAAAAGTAAACATATTCAATTATCTTTAGACAGTATATTGGCATCATCTTGCCTTGCCATACAGCGAAATCATGAAACCAAACCGGGGGGGTTTTGGAAACCTTGATTGGATTTGCCTTTAGACGGAAAAATGAGTCATGCTTTTAATTGTTATTTGATATGATAATGAATTTTTATACCAAATGAAACCAGAGGTCGGCCCCTGTTAAACGATGACATGCGCGCATTCAAACGAGGATTACGCTGTGTTACATAGTGTGTTTGCGAGCCTAAAAGGGAAAGCGCGTCACTTTTATGTAACTCCATGCCTTTTCTTTTCCACTATGACCTTCTTCCCCTGAAAGGAAAGAATGTGTTAAAGTCTCGAGCACGCACACGCGCACACACATCACACACACACACACGCCGCTGAACTACAATAGCATAACAGTGTTGGCAGGTTAAACAGTGACATTTCAAGCTAGCCTTTTGTCACATGCAATGAATGCTAACTGCAACTGGTGTACTTATCTTGTCAGACGGATTCCAGCTATTAGCACCTTGACATTCAGTGTGATTTCTCACATAACATTTATATTAGCATTTCCATTTCCACTGCCCTGCATATCATGATGTAGTCATACTGACATAAATTAATTCATAAAAAGCCTATGACCAGACATACGCAGTTTTATCTCTGAGGCTCAGAGAGTGAATACCAACCAGTTTAATTTCATCCCTAACACGCTGTCACTCAACTGCACCTCAGCAGGATGTGTGTTCATCTCAGCATGGAAACTATAGGACCTCTGTAAATGTAACATTTAGTCGAGCTGATATGAAAAACAACCAGTAGTCAATGTGCAAGCTGCCAATTGAATGGCGATTTAAGCTCCTCTATTGGGTTTATATATTTGTAAATCAGCGCTTCACCAGCCACGAACTTCACCGCACGTCACGGGCTCTTAATTCAGAGCATCCCAAAATGCACCACCGAGGGATCACATCATACAGTCATAAGGGCAATATTTGTGAAATGTGATAAATGTTTGAAGTCACTGCGCGTTGAGTTTTATTTACCTGAGGGATATTATTGCAAAGCCTGGATGGTGGGGAATCAAACTAAAAGCCATTGCTTTGCTTCACAAGATGTTTAGCAGTAATGTGTAGTGTATGTCATTTGTAGCTAATGGGCTAAAACATCCCAAGCCAACAGTGTATTCTTTTAAGATGAACCAGCTGTAAGGCCTCAGGTCTGCTACAAGTAATTATGTTTCAAACGAGTGTATCTACAGTATACTAAAAGGTGCCACGTTTTTAAAAAGTAGTCCTTCAGCTTGTGATGAGAGGGGGGGTTATGCAACATTGAATCTGGGGAAAACTAAATGAGGAAACCAAATGGATATCATGCTCCAATACCAAGCTATTTAACAACATGTCTTAAATCAAACCACAACCAAGCTTTGTCGCCAGTCTGACAGAAATATTACAACCAAAAAGATGGGCAGCTTTCTGTCTTTCAATCTATAAATGTCAAATAAAAAGGATAAAAGGATAAATGTCAAATAAAAGGATCACAGAAGTAAAAGACATTGCTACACTTTTCCTGTTTTGCGATAATAAAATATGTCACACAAGCTTTCTTCTTAAATTCACACTGTTACTGTAACCAAGTCCACAAGACAAAATCTATTATGTAGGATAAGTTAGCATTTGGCTCATTGTATATTGTTGTTTACTCGTTATTTGAAGTAAGAGACACAACCAGTCTTGTCCCAGTAAGCTAAGGTGTGTACATATTTGACACTTCTTTCTCAGACTGCTTTAACCTTCGATGATATTTCATTGACATTTGTCCAAGCACGATGTTTCTGCTATGAACAATGGAAGTCTCTGTGATATAAATACATTTGGACACAGTTTGTATCCTTTAGCTCAAATGTGTTACTTGTTTTCTTATTGCCCTTTGGAGCAAACTCATCGGAAAAAATTCCTGATGCCTGCGTTACTTCACGCCTCTGAAATGAGAACAGGTTGGCCACCCAATTAGTCTTTCTCAATATTTAATGCTGCGTCACGACACATAGCTCTGAAAACTATCCTAATTGACTCTCCCCTGCCTTCGTTTTTGTGCTGAGCGACAATTGACAATCCGTGTCCCTGTACATAAAACCATCAGATTGCATTTCGTGACTACAAACTGCAAGGGGACTGGGTTGATAAGACCACATGGCAAAACTGAGATCCCCTCATATGTAATCTCCAAAATAGGTCCAAAATATGGTTTGTCAATCATTTCATCAATATGTTGACATCAAGCAGTGTTGTACCAGACCACATGTACCATTAACCTGGAATCAGCTGTCCTCTACCTCATTATGTACTGTTGTTTGTGTTTAAGTCTGTCACCTCACCTCACCAGACCAGAACCTCACAAATAACCTTGTAAAATAAACTTGATTTTATGTTCACAGGAAATCCAGTGGCAAAACATCAATAAACTGATTATCTGACCATTCTTTTACCTATTTTTGCTTTAGCTGCTGCTCTTGTACCACCCTTTTTTAATTTGTTTAAAGTTTATAGCCCACTAAGTGTCTAAAGCTACACCAGTGAGTAACGAGTAAACTCATTTGTAACTCATCTGAAATGTTTAAAGGGTTGAATTTGAAATGTTTTGTCTTTGTTGCCTCCCTGTGGTTAAAATAGAAATGTATTAAAATGAAAATAGAAATTTAAAAAACAAAGCACGTAGCTACTGAAACAAAATACATGCAATGGTTCAAATGATATCATGCAAAAAGTTGTTTCTTCAATTGTATGCGTTTTCCTAATGTCCAGCAACACATGTTGGTTACTTGCATGCAGTCTTTTAAAAAAAAAAAATTTCCGTCTTCACAGGAAACATCTTGGTTAGGTTATGGAATGGATTGCAGTATGGGTTAAAATACCTAAAGAAGTGGCTTTACTTAAGTACTGAATTTATTCTCCTGGCTTACGGTCCAAGGTTTAGATCAACCTCCTTCCAACGTGGACTTTGTCATTCTTTATACCTTTTTGGGGAAGCCCAGGTTAACTAAGAAAGTGTAGCTGGATACTGAGATTGACTATACAGAACAGTGTTGAGCAGGAGAAGTTGATTGATATCATTATCAGTATCACTGTGTGGGGGAACAGAGTTAAAACTCAAATTCAGCATCTCAACAGCTTCCTGTCTGGTTATTTGCCCACTGAAAATGTACCAATCAAAGGAGATAAAATATGAGAATTGGGACGTCATCTTCCTACAACGCTTATTAGCTCCGTCGCTTCCATTAGTGAAAAACAGCAATAGAAAAATAGCAACAAGCTGGACAAGTTGTTCTTAGGCGGCTTACAGAAATAACTTTTTTAAGTGTGTTCAGCCTCACGTGATTCACAGACAGTTTGTGTTTATTATATGTCACTAAATTATTGAATTACTCCAATGTACAGATCACTGACTCTTCTTAAGACACAAAGTCTCTAACGTTTAAATCCCAGTTCGGTTCTAATATCTGCACAACCATATTTTGTATTTGTTTAAACGTAGCTTGCTTTAGTTTGTTAATTACACTGATCATTGAGATTATTTTTCAACTGTATTTGACCTCAGTGCAGATAGATACTTGTCACAATAAATCTCTCTCCATTTAGCTCTGGGACAGCGCAGCAGAACACGGTGTCCTCCCAGCTCGAACTGTTCCAAAAGGAGGTCACATAACAGGCACATATGTTGCATTGCACATTAAATGCAAGCAGCAGTGCAGGTTTTCCCTCGAGAGTTATGATTTGGACGATTATAAGACAAAATGTATCACTCCAATTAAAAGAAAGAAGAGTGGTGCTTATCATGAGCACTAAATAGATGGCTTATCATCCAAGAACATTTGAATGTTTTGTTGTAAAGTAGATGGTTCTACTTTATTTTACCCAAATCAGATAACCAGCTCAAAAGTATGTGGGGCATCTTAGAAACATATCACAAAAACATCACATGTTGAATTACATTTAACATCAAGTAACATTATTGTATTTTAACATGCACCAAAATCAGATGAATTAAAAAAGGGACAAACATGCACACACAGAGTTCCCCTCGCTTGGAGTTCACACGACACGCGATAAAAACGTGCTTTATGAGGCGTAATGGCAGTAAAAAAAATAACGAATGCTCCATGAGGGGTAAAGCCATTTTCTCTGTGACGTCAAACAACAAACTGGTCCAGTTAGAAGCATCGCAGCTCCACCTCCACCCCGGTGTTGAGTAGCTGATGCTGGAGGCTGATGCGTGCTCAGCTCGTTCGGCCCTTTGAAGCAGCTGGTCCATCTCCAGGGGATACGATGTGGCTTGTGTTGGGATTTACACCCTGTTCCCAAAAAAACACCACCTGGGGGTTGGATATTGAATCCACCGGTGGGGTTTACATTTTTGCAACTCCCCAGCCCACTGGCTTTGTGGGATTTCTCTCAGATTACAAGCCTATTCAGAAGGGATTAGTTTTATAGCGATAAGTGGAGCAATGTAATCATTACCAGTTCAGCCACAATGTTATGGTTTTCAGAACCCGCCTCTGGATTTTTACCATCATCCAAGACACAGAGTTTGTGTATAAGAGTTGTTGGTGTCCATGAAGATTACAAGTGCAGAGTTGTGCTTCTGGTCACCAGATGAACGTAAGTCCAATATCCACCCCTTTTTACAAAGTGAAATAAGGTTTTGATTATAATTATCAAGACATTTCTCACATTGCTCTATATAGTATACTGTATATGGCAATACAAGAGGTGAAAGAAGAGGAATCTTCATTTGTTTTCTGTGGGTGCTTTTATAGGAATGTGGATCTATCAGCTCAATTTGCAGCCTGCGTATTTATTGCATGATCCACATTTTATATGAAGCTTAGCGGAAGCTGAGTCAGGAAGACTCTTTTTACACTCTTTTTTATTCATAGTCTCTCTCACCCTGTGATTACTCTATCCCTCAAACTTAAACAAATGTTCTCCTCTCTGCTGCTCTCAGTTGTCATGTCAGCACAATCGGATGCAACCCTCCTTCACCCCGGTCACCTCCAGTCAGCATCACAGTCACGCTCCTCATTCACCATCGGATTGCATCAACACCCTTCACCATCACCACCACCACCACCAGTGTCTGGACTGCAGTTGGGATGATGCCTTATCTGACCTCAGCATCACCACCCCCTGGTGACTGGCTCCTCCAGTCAGCATCAGTCCTGCTCCTCATTCATCATTCAACTCTCTTCTTCTACACCACCACCAGTGTCTGGGCTCCAGGGGGGGATTCTGCCTTTGCAGATATCGGCAGCACTACCCTTTGCTTATCCTAATTCAGGATGGAGTCAATCGGCAAAGACTTTGCACTATTCGTATACACAAAATTGTAATAGATTATTGTTAAACTTTAAATAAGTCTCTCCTGATTGAAATGAAGTCTCTCCTGGTTGAAATGAAGTGAGTTTGTCACGTATTGTGGGAATCACACTGGTCTGGTCTTGACTCGGTCTCGCCCTGCCTTGGTTTCAACCCCTCAAAGTGTTGGCCTTGTCTCGGAGTCAACACAGTGTGTGTTACTCATGGATGTTCAATATCTTGGTCTTATTTAAATGTGGTTTCACATAGGAGCTTGATTCAAGACTTGTGCATCAGCCGGATGAAAAGCAGTTCTACAAACGTCTATTATATAAAAATCTCAAGGACAGACCCTTCGGGTTTGTTACAGCTACGAAGCAGCACTTTTCTAAATGGGCTAAACATCTTCCTTCTATTCTTGACTGCAAAAGACATGCTTTCAGCATTTCCTTGAGCCATGTATCATTCACAGCTGGTCCTTTAGAAAGGACACAGCACTGATTCAGAGTCCTTCACCGTCCTGACTGCTGACGAACTACCACCCAAGCGTTGAGTGCCCTTCGGTGAAAAGGTGCTGAAGGGCATCTCAGCTTTATGTAAACAGCTGCATTCAGAAGGCTGTCGCTGCGTTTGGGTGGACCAGAGACAAACACCACATGAACAGGGACTGTTTGAAATGATTAGGTCACAATTACCGAGAGCAGCCAGAAAAACAAACCAAAATAAGGTAGCATTACAATTCAGACAGTGAACCTTAAAAGATTAGTTTGGGAACGATGCTGCTTCAAGTTAGAATTTCATGAGAGGGAAGATACCACTTCCATAACTTCATGGTAAAAAGATACGGTTAAACACTTTTCAAACTTAAGTGCGAAAGTGATAAGTTGACAGGGAGTTATGAACAGAACCATTGATTGGCCTTTGCAGTTGTAATTATAAGGTTCTTTAGAATGTTTACATACAAATCAAGATTTCTTAAAGGTTTCTAAATGTGATAGTTTGACATTTTTAATGAAGGCTTGAGTTATGATCGTATGTCAAATCGTAGATGTTAGATATCTTTGTTTTCGTCTCATTTGGACACGAATGTAAAAGCTAAGACGGGTTGTGAATGTTTCTTTAGCTCTGGTTGTGGTTCCTCTCTTTACATCAACTGTGCTGCTGTATAGTGTATGTATGAAAGTATGTCAGACTCAGCTGTACTCGTTGCTTTTATCTGCGGGAGATTCCAAACCTTTGGTCAGAGCTGAGTCCTGATGATCCATCTACAGGGTTTAAAGGCCAACAGTAAGACCCAGTTCAGTGGCGGAGCCGCATTCTCCATAGCCATGCACTAATGTTTTTCATTAGCTATAACTTGCAGAACAGGCACATACACTGGCTTACCTGATCTTTAGACCCCCTCCATAGCGCCTTCTCTCCTCTAGGAGAGAACAAAGGCTTCGTGATCTCATTACACGGCATACTGTAGATTGAGCACAGATGTGAGGCCGTTTACGCTCAGCCCAAAAGCCTCTTTTACAGCCACATAAATTCATCAGAGTCCACCCGTTTGATGTTGGCAGAGCGCAGTATACGTCCCAAGATTGATAAAGTAGAGGTCTTTGAAGGCTTGCTGTGACAATCCAAGTATTTGGTCGAAATCATTGCTACCCAACCTAGATTACATCTTCTACGAGTCTGTGCAGAGAATAATGTTCTCTCCGCTCAACAAACTAAATCTGTTTTAAATCATTCTACCAATTAGGAAATCTTGCAACTAACACGTGTGTGCTTACATGACACGTAGCACACTTCCTTCAATGCAACTCAAATGCACCCATGTGTGCACAAAGTGCGATAGATTTAATCAACTGTGGACAATTTGTTAGCCATGAAAATACAGTTGTGATAAATGTGTTTAATCAGAATCTGAGACAAGTGGTTAAAAAGTGGTATTAATGGTGGTGATTGCAGTTCCTTGTGTAATCACTACACCACACGTCTGTGTGGTTTAACATATGGAAAGTGACTTCATGGCATAGCATGGGTCTTTCAGGGGTGGTCTTCCCTCATTAGGGCTTAGATTTCCGTACACTCTCACAAACCTTATGAGCAGATAATATGGGCAATAGCTGTAGCTTGGGGTGTTTCTTACAGAGCCAGGCAGGTGAGGGAAAATGTTTTTAATGCACTAAGCCCAAAATGGGTAAAAAAAACACAGGACTTACACAGGAGACCACATCATGCACCAAACTAAATGTAAACCTTGACCTTTTTTCACTCGCTAGTCACGTGAGTCGTTACTTAGTAAAGTTAAAGACAACCATACTCTTTTCCCTTAACCCAACTAAGAGGTTTTGTTGAAAAACCCTCACTTACTGTGAGTTTGTGGAAAACTGATATGATATCATTTTCATGAAGTGCAAATTTGTGTGCATACTTTTCCCCCCATGACATCTACCAGGTAAAAATATTTGGACTTTCATTTGTGCACCAAATGAGGGCGTGGTGCACACTTATGGACATTTCGTAGGAGGATGTCCATGGAAACAGGACAAATCCATTAGTGTATCAGTGGGTGTGTTAATTACAATGATTGACACAGAAATAAATTCAAATACTGATTGTTGAGGTAACAAATGAATCTGGTTCACATAATCAAGCAATAAATAATGAGAGGCTTTGGTTCACCGTAATTTTAAAACAGCTAAGGATAGTTGTCTAGAACACTGTTCATGTCCCGTGTGAAATCAAATGTAGACGTCGACTTTATGCGTGTTACATAACATTGTAACGTATGAAAAGCTTGCTGAGGGCAGTTGTTATTTATTTATTGTTGTAATCTAATCATTTTAACACAAAACCATGATGTTTTTTCTAACCTTAACCGAGTAGTTTTGTTGGCTAAATCTAACCCATCATTCCACAGCATGTTGTTGTGTGTTTCTGCAACCGTGATACAAGGTTTGTAGGAAACGTATTGATGACTGTTTTTTGTTCATAAACGTTGATATTTAGCATATCCTGAGGTTCGCACAAACGTACATGCCAAAAAGAAATGTTGTCGACTGGATTGCCATTTTGGTGTTGACAAATTACCTGTTCAATAACTAACTGGCACATACAAGATACAAAATATGTTAATATCGCCACACAACTGTGTTGGTGGTAATTGTTTTGGTACAGCGGGATAACTCAGTGCTAGTGCAGAGAGACAAGCAAACAATCACAACCTTGCTAGCTTAAGAGGCATGTGGTTGTCTAAAATAAGTTATGTTATGTAATTTAATAATATATATATATATATATATATATATATATATATATATATATTATTCTTTCACTTATTCTTTTAATGCTTTGAAGTAGAATTCCAGATTTTTTATATTAAAATCAAAGCTCATACAAGTAAATTAACGCTGGCTAAATTTTGGGTCAGGTTTGGGCAACTAAAACAACTATATTTATGGCTAGGGCGAGAGTATGTTTGTGCTTAGACTTAACTAAAACAAGTTTGGCTAAGGTTGGGAGAGGCTTTGGTTATGGTGAAACAACAAAACCTTGAGGTAATAATTAAAACTTGACTCACAGTGTTCTGGGTAAAAGCCATGAATTAAAGGCCAAAGCATCTACCTCAACCACAACACCCGACTTTCTGTCCTGCTATTTTAGTGTTGGACTGCTTCCTGTGTTTTGACCCGACCTCCAAACACCGAACTTTACTCATTTTGCCTGAGAATGAATTGGAATTTTTGCTAATTTTACTGAATTTTCTATTTATTTTTTTGGTATAGGTTTTGAAAAATAGCAGAATTTCAGAGATGTAGTATATTTGTTAAGATTGTGGTCACTTTCAGTTCTTCATACCTTTCTTCCCCTCTCTGCCTGGCAGCGGTACGGCAACTGTGTTCCACTATCTCTTAATAGTATGGTGAACACTGTGTCACGCAGTTGCCTTATTTTAACTTGAATGGAGTCAAAAATGGATAACAAGTGGAGCGCCCTTTGATTATTATTATTTTTTTATTTTTACTCGCACGACACAGCTCATTGGCAGAATTGCCGTCCTTTGCTCTATTTCAGGTGTCTTATTTTCTGGTTCTTGGTTGTAGCATTTATGGCCAGCAACCTTGCCAAGTACCTCCCAAGGTCAAAAACAAGCTCAGCAGTATGTCCTCTATCTACATACGCATCTTTTATTTTTCAGCAGGTGACGTGACAATTTGTAACAATAACATCATCGGCCTGTCCCAATTTTTTTTTTCTACCTGCCACTCGGCCTCTTATTACTTCTTGCCTTCGTAGGTTGGGTTGGTTAGGTTAGGCCTGAGGAGGCAGATTTGATAGGTTCATGGTAAGAATAACAGGGTAAGCCAACCAGAGGTACTAGAGTAGGGCAGGTCATGCCTTCACCCTAATAGGATAACCATATTTGATGTAATTTTGCATTCATTAATAATTAGCCATGTGCTCCAGGTCATTGCAAGAAACGTTTATATTTTCAAAGCCACGGACCGCTGGAACAATATGTGCGTTTCGGGATATTTCTTTAGACTACCAGGGTTTTGGCCTAATGGGGCTTCAAGACAATGACATGGCACTGGTCATTCACCATAAATAACTTTAAAAGTCTGATCTATTCACACACACTCACAAACCACACACAAACGATTGGAAAAAACAGAATTGCCATTACCATACCATTAAAACAAACGTGTTACTGATTGCCCAGATAAGTAGTAATAGTGATGCTTTACTCTCCATCTAAATTTTTTCCAGATTCAAATATTGAAGGCTGTTTTCGTTTTCGTTTTTTTTTTCCGGGAAACTGCAATGAATCCTTTTTTTTTGCCTGTAAAGCCAAATCAATTAATTTGCCCAACAAGTCAAGCAGCTGCATCTGATTTCTCGACCCCACTTCATTCAGCAGGGTATCCCGCTGGCGGACCCCACACAGGCGTTGGAGGCTGAACAGTTGGTGGTGAGCACGCTGAGGCACTGCCAGCCCACACTGCAAAACAGCCCACAGTTAATACTAATTGTACCACAAAAAAACCTGACATGGTGATTCTGTCATAGTGTATGGAAGGAGACAGCCAGGTTAAAGTTGAAGAAAAGAGAATCGAGGGTTAATCAGTAGCACCTGTATCTGAAACTCAAATTGAGGTAGCACCTTTTTTTCCTCTTTCATCTATTAATCACAGGTCACAGGTCCTCCCACCAATACTACGTATCCGCATACAACGGTTTCTTCTGATAGTCGATCCTTTTTCGTGCATTCTCTTATCGAATGTTCAGAAACACGTGTCAAATGCTTAAAATCTTTTCTAAATAAACTTCACAGAAAACAATTTGATGAATTTTAGGCGAAAGACACTACTACGGGAGTACTTAAGTACCGAAGTAATGCAACAAATGAATCAACATTTACTTGTGATTATACACGAGACACGGAAAGCGGTCTCCTGGGCGAATGTCTGAACATCCTCTCTATGCGAAGTTTGACGCTCTATATACTTAAGTGGATTACATACAAATTGATTTGGTGGGATACATACCAGTTAAGTGCATTATTTTTCTCAGGTATAGCCACGCACAGTTCATAAGAACAGCCTGACTCTTTCAGGCTGTTCTTACACGTGGCCACAATTTCCATCTGCCGGCGGTCAGGCAGCCTGCCTCTGGATATCAACCAGAAAAATATGACAGCAGGACCCAACACCTCTGTTTTTTTGGATTCCCAAATTGAAAGGACAAGAGTGTGTCATAAATCAGCGGTGGATAATACTATTCACGAATCTTCTCATAGCAGATGAATTTCTCCAACATCTGTGTTGACGCTTTGGACAAATGAACCGTCTCCTTTTGAAGAAGGCGGCGCTGCTGGAGGAAGTTCAGAATTGGATTGAACCCGTCTGAATCTCACACTCTAATAAATACATACAGTCAAATACAAAAAAAAAAAAAAACGTGCGGAAGCATCTGCTAAAAGACTAATCAGAGGTTTTATGCTTGAATGATATTAGTATAGTTTAAACACCTGACCAAACAGGCGCTGCGACTGGCTCTGCTGGGGTTTAACACGGAGCTGACATCTTTTTTAGATCTTCTTGCTGCTGTGCTTTTTACAGATGTTGGATTTGTTTCAGATGTTGGACATTTTACAGTTGTTGGACTTTTAACCCACTTGCATTGAAGCCCGTCCTTCCCTTTACTGTACTGTATGTCTATGTTTTTTCATGCATGTCAAAAGGCTTTAAAACCAATTGCTTTCAGGTTCAAAAATAGTTGAAAGTTGGAAAGTTGGCTATTGACTGTCTTACACAGACAGGAAGAGTCCTACTAACACCAGCTGCTTCACCACCATTTCTCAACAGAAATACATATACAAAACACTTCTATTTCAAATATTTGCTTCTGATTGAAATTAAATATATGATAGCTATGGAATCTGGCAAATCAGTTTATCACGTTACAATTTCACATCCAATGTGTTGCTTTCCAGTGAGCTGTGAGTGTTACTTTAAAGGATTTAAAAAGACTTTTAAAGGATCACTGGAATCTGAAAACCCTATATTTTGAGTTTTAAACACTTTCCATCAGCTCAAACTATTTGCAAATAACATGGCAGACCAGATGAATATGTGTAATTTCACAGTCTTATCTGTCCGTTTTCTTCTGCTTATTGGCGTCACATGGTGGCAGCAGGCCTCAGTAGCTGCTGCCCGGCTACTTATTTCAGCTGTTCCTAAGTCCAGATGTGATGAATAACCACTAACGTGTGTTCTGGCTCAGCCTGGGGGAGTCCTTCCAGATGGATGTGACAGAATAACTCTACAAGGAGGCATCCAGTTGGCATCCTGATAATCACATTTGGATTGGCTACTGTCCACACGAAGGAGCAGGACTCCAAGCTCCCTACAGATGTCCAGGCTCTTTACCTTGACCTCAAAGGTCAGCCTTGGCACCCTGTGATGGAAATCAATTTTATTCACAATCTCATTCTTTAGACAATCTCATTCTTCTTTAGACCTCCATCCATGCCTACTACTCATTATTCATAAATGTCTGTCATATTCATAGAATGTGTTGTAACTCTGTAACTCTGTTCATTCTGTACACATGACATCTATTGCTTCTGTCCATCCGGGGAGAGGGATCCTCCTCTGTTGCTCTCCTGAAGGTTTCTTCACTTTTTCCCTGTGAAAGGTTATTTTTGGGGAGTTTTTCCTGATTCGATGTGAGTTCCTGGGATGTCGTATGTGTACAGATTGTAAAGCCCTTTGAGGCAAATTCGTAATTTGTGATTTTGGGCTATGCAAAATAAACTGAATTGAAAAATTTAATAGAATTTAACTCTATTCTTTCTTTGGTTACAAGAGCATTGTTGCCAGATGGATCTGATTTCTAGAAAAAAACGGAGTTGAGCGGGTAGGTGAAATATGGCCTGCCTTTGTCAACATTTGGTGTTTTTTTAAATTTTTTATTGTGAAAACAATATTACTAAAGAAGCTGTCAGCTCATGGTGAAAAACACAAATTTCAGTAAACTTCGACTCATTTAATTTGAGAACTATTTGATTGTCGCGAGATAGTTGTGAGTTGTATTCAATTGTCTTTGGGGATAACGGAGGACTTTCTTACCTTGACGTCGTCCTCGTCGACATGGGTAGTTTCGTCTTTGGTTGTTTACCGCACTCTTTGTGTTGCAATAGCCTATTTATTTCTTTATTATTATTCTTTTTGTACTATTTTTTAACTGTTTGTTTCACGTTTTGCATGTTTGTATGTACCATTTTGTCCTTTCTGTGGACCCCAGGAAGATTAGCGTCCACTAAGGCGTCAGCTAATGGGGATCCAGTTAATAAACTAAACTAAACTATTTTTTCAAAATTGTATCTTTCATTATTTGATGCAGATATGAAGCATTGTATGCTCATGTGATGTTTTCAATTGGGCATGTCATGGTTTTACAGTTTTACACGGATTCCTGGCAGGGTTTAGATTTTTAGAGGGTTTAGAAGGTGATCTCCTTGGCAACTGTGCTGGGTTTTCATGACACAGTCGTACACAGCGGACGAGGAAAGGGAGATCAGCGGTGTTAAGCGGCAGTTCCCCATAAACGTTTACTTGTTCTTCCCGAGGAACTCATTAAACACGGTGGACTCTTTTGGCCCGGAGCGATCTATAATAGTTTTTTTTTACATTCCTAAGAGCGTATTGCAACAGGAGAGCGCCGCTTGTTAAGATATATTGCTGCGTGCACTTTGGGCAAGCCAGTGTCCAGATTATTATCTCTTTTGCGGTATGATAATCTCACTTCTTAGTCATAGGCTGATTAGACAAACAAAAGTCATAATGCATGACGTCATAAGAGGTGAATGTTTTTTTGTGCTGCAAACATAGGGATACATCATGGAGGCCTAAACTGTGTTTGTTTTAATAATGAGGGATTATAAGCACAATGGTTTACCGCAGAGCCTCCGAAATGAATGGAGCACGCTCACTTTAGCGTCACAGGTTCTTGATAGATTTAGACGCATTACCAGAGGTCCTTTAGAGGTCATTTATTTTTCGAGGAGAAAGCACGTTGTTATTTGTCCCAGTATTAGCCAAATGGCTAAATCTCAACTGTTGTCCTTTGGCCAGATGTAAAATGAACCATTAAGTGACCTTTCCATTTAAAGCTGGCTTTAAGGTTTTTAGGGCAAGATATTAGCATAACACACTTTAAATACAACATCTGCTGTTGCTACGCTAGCATACATCCTGCCTTTGGATATCTGGCAAAGATGCAACAACATTAGTATTCTTTTGAAGTCCCCTTTTGATCTCCACCAGCTACTGACAACAATATCTGGATCTTCCCTCATCACCAGCTAGCTGCTCACTGGTTCATGTTGTCATTTTGTTCTGGGCAAGTAGCGCAGAGTGGATTTATCTGAGTGGTCGTTGGGGCCAAAACAACAAGAAGCTAAAAGAGCTACGTGAACTGTAGAGTTAGATTTCTCGTTGGGATCATCACTACAAGCGACACCTTGTTTGTCTATTGGTCCATGGTTTTATGAAGGTATTGATAAGTGCAGCTTTAAGGCAATGCGGAAGAGGTTCTGCTAGTTGTTTGCACCACAGAAATGGAAAGCATTGGTGATGCAACTTTTTGCTGATATTAAAGAGAGACAATTCAGGGCATTTAAGAACAAGAGTAGTATAAGGAAACAAAATAAAGTGCAAGCTAACTAACAGCATATTTTCCTTTACGTATTCTTTGCCAAACAATATGACACAACTGCTGATGAAGGTATGTTGCTTTAAGTGGTATTAATCTTTTGATTGAGTTTGTTGGCGACACTTCACCCTTTGTGATGACAACAATGTTCTGAGACAGCCCATAAACAACGCCTGTCTTCCAGGCAGCCACACGCTGAGTAAAGTCAATATATCTTTCTGTTCCTTGTTCTTTCTGTTGATAGATAAAATATGCAAATTAGGGTACGTTTTTCTGATGACTAACACAAAAACATATCAATACAATACACAAGTTGGCAACATTCAAATCGAATAGAAGATGAACTGGTTTCATCCCTTTTAATCTGGCACAGTATTTTCACAGATATAAAGGTGAGAAACACACATATTCTTATAGTTATATTATATACTTAGTTTGCTGAATGTGCTGCCACTTAAAAATAAATAAAACAACGAAGGGTTTAAAGGATTTCAAACTATAATACCGTTTGTTTGAATTAGTTGGACTTAAGTCTAGTCAAGAATTCACATCTACTGTACAAGCCAACGTTATTGTAAGGCTTTACTTTTTCTCAAACGTTTCCTCTTTTCGGCACATTAATGTCCATTCGGTACACTGAGCAAAGCTTTTGGGTTTTCTTTGCAAAACAAACAACATATAGCCTCACAAATTGCAACCATGGATTAAATGATAAATCAGGCCACAAGGAACATTATTACACTTTGTATTGTACATTTGTATGCCATGAAGGCTTTCTACTTTTTAAGTCCACATTGCGATCCTAATTTAAAGTGGGCTCCGCGGCCCACGGAAATGAAACTGGAAGCTGGAAAACTTCTTGATATGAATTTGATATCCATGCGTGAGAAGGAGAAAGTGCTAAAAATGCTGCACAGTATTTAGGAAACTGGTTGATTGTGAATGGATTATCTGACGGCAGCTCCATGTTTTTAGGTCATCACTGTCATCTGGTGGTCAACTGCAGAACTTCTGTGGCATAAAAAAAAAAAACTGAGGCAAGAATCAAGCAAAAGATCCACACACTGTATTACAAGCTCTGCAATTTTAATTGTGCAATTTTCTTTGATCTAACAGAGAGCTATGTCAGAAATGATCGAATCACCATCATGAAGCAGAGCAAGCAATATATAACGACAACAACATATTCATCACTGGGGCGTTCGAGATCTGTCAATCTACATTATTACATTACATGTAATAATGTAATAATTTTGGCACCTGCTTTTAATTTTGGGATAAAAGCAGGTGCAGTTTAGCAATAAACCAATGTGTTTATTATTACCTACATATTAAATACCATACCAAAAAGTAGTATCCACCATTCCCATGTTCTTCCTTTTTTGTTTGTGTTGTGTTTTGTAGATGTCAATACGAATTCTGGACAACTGCTGGGCTGAGGCTGCCTGTATTCAGAGTAATATATTACTTTTTTTCTACTTTTCTATTTTCTACTTTTTGTATTTTTCTATGTAGTTTGATTATCATTTTTTTTATGTTTTTTTGTGATTTATGATTTATATTCGACTCATCTTCTATATGTCTTGAATTTAATGTGTATTAATAAAAATGTCGGCCTATTGCTAAACTGAACATGCCTGTATTCCCGAAAATGTATTATATGCATATTATATAGTAGTTTATGGATCATAGTTTTTCCAGACATTTAATGTGATTTATGATATATATTTGACTTTTTTATCTAATAAGCTAATTTTATATTGATCTTGATGCTTCTGGTTCCTTTTCATAAAGGCATGCTCTGTCTGGAGTATCAGTTCAGCTCTGTTCTGATTGGGCCAATTGATGATGATGATGATGATGATGATGATGGTTTGATCATGCCTGACGAAGGTCTCTATTAGATGAAACAGACACATTCAAATGTGCCGGGAGCGTTTTAACATGTGCAGATGTTTTGTTTGATTCTTGCCTCGGTTTGATTTTTTGATGTGTTACACCACACACTGTTTATAAAAACAAACTGAGCCTCTTTATTTCACTGAACTTTATTTTCCTTTTCCTTTACTTCGACGGCAGCATTGTCTTAAATAACCTTAACCTTTGTACAAGTATAGTACATTGTTTTTCTCCTCCGAAATGCATTACTTGTGTGTGTGTGACATCATGAATGTGCTTGGGTGACTCAGAGAATACGGCACATGTAATGCTGCTCAATGTTAGCATTATTTAGGTGTGTGTGTGTGTGTGTGTGTGTGTGTCTGTGTGTGTCTACTTTTAGTGCATGAGGATGATTGCTCATATCATTGCATTTTTGTGCAGCTATTGGCATCAGGTTGTACTGAGGGTCAACATGATATGTCACATAAATAACTTGCATATTGATACCTACCCCCCTACACATTTCCACCTGAGAACAAATCACCGTTCACATTCTTAGATTAGTCGAAGCAAACAATTTTACGGAGGAGAGAGCAGATATTTGCTGTTGCATATACAAAGTGTGAGCAGGACGTGGAAGCTTTAAATCGTTGGGTGATATTAATGATAGCATAAGCAGGAGGTGGTGCAGCACACAAGCAATGGACAGTGCCGCTTCAGTTCACGTACACAACTATGTTCAGGACTCCAAATCCCAGTTTTCCTACAAAATAGTGCTACAGGATCTCTCAGGTGTGTAAAAGGATGTTTGAATCCATGTAAATAAACTAAATTGAAAATACATCGTTAGTCAATATCATGCAGTTCAATTCACTGCCATTTATACGGCACAACAATCTGAACAACAATACAAACTGATACAACTAATACACACTGTGCTGAATGGGCAAAGTTAAAGGGAAAATCCACACAAAATCAGAAGTCACGTGCCATGAGCGGACTTTCTTTTGTAACATTACGGAACACGGGGGTGAAGTCAATATTTACTTTTGGTTTCACATGGGACACGAACGGCAGTCTGCTGGGTGAAAGTCCTGTATTAGTTTGAAATACAATACCAATATTTTTATCCTGGCGACTGCGGGGCTGCAAAGGACTCATTAATCTTTCTTTGAGATATTACAGATGGGCAATAAATACAAATTTGAGAAATTAATGCAGATGTATGCTATTAATTCACAGTCATTAGATCGCAAACCCAACTGATCACCTTTTGGACATTTTTGAGCAATGTGTTAGATATTGCTCTCCTCTCGGAGCCGGATTAACCTGCTAAAGGGGCCCAGGGGGGAAAATGAGCTGTATGAGCATTAATGTATCACCCATCTGTGCATCCATAGTTTGATTTGAATGCAGAGATTTCCATTATGAATTGCAGAAATGTCCTCATATCCTTGAAAATGCTCCACGGTTGCTGTCACAGTCTCATGACCTGTTCATCAGCACAAACTGCCTCTCTACTGTTCAACTTAAGGAGAAACTGGCTCAAGTTCACACAATAAACTGAGCTGCAAAATGTTATAGAAATGGCATATGTCAATTCAGCATTTGCAATAGATTTTCCCTTTAAGACCAAACAAAGTTGTCCACCTGATACATCAAAGCCACTACTAGTTCACAATATGATGGATCTGACATGCTGGTAAAATTCATGTTTTACATGAGAATCATCAGAAAGGCATATGGGTCTATCAGTACACCAGTTACACCATCTTGAACATCTTTTTATGTGCTTTTCCTTCTACACCAAAGGCTAAGTTTATACATCCAATCTGCTCTAGTGTTGCTACTTCCACTACAAATTGAACACACAAATACATATCTCAGTGATTGTCATCCTCATCCACAATGACAAGATCCAGAGAACCAACAAATAATACATCTTTTTGAACTCATACCACTTGTATCGGTGTTACAGCATGCAAGCTTCAAACAATGTGCACTTTCGTTGGAGATCGCTCTCATTTCAGTCAGTGCAAAGAGGCGAAACTGGCACCTTCGTGGCCCCCGGCTTTGGAGCCGGGGCCAGCGTCCGGAGAGGTAGGGGAAACGGGGACGTCGAAGGAAGGGTTGGCAATATGCAACGCCGCTCGTTTGCTTTTCTTTAACCGAGTCTTGGCGTGACGTGGCGCAGAGGTATCGCCTCGGGAGCCAGCAGCGTGGCGGGCCCCACATCTCGCGGAGAGCTCCGACGAAGGGTCAGAGTTCACCGCCGGGCCGTCGTCTCGGCCGGTATGAGCCGAGTGAGGTTTCCCCTGAGGACACGAGGTGGACAGGAGCGGAGGGATCGCGGCCGACTCCAGCAGACCCTGTGTGCACTGGAGATGCACGAGAAAGAGGAAAGGAGGGGAAAAAAAGACAAGAACTGATGAGACGAGCCAGTGAAGTTATCAGGGCGAACAGCAGGGCGGTGAAAAGCACTTCAGTGAACGCATCAACAGCCGTGCAAGACGAATCACAGGCAGGCTGGGCCACACCGAAGCTGGAGTTTCATGCTAGAGATCTGCATGTGGATGCACATTGGACCTGGGGAATCATATTTATTTGTTAGTATTGCACTTTTAATGAAGTGTGCTGGTTTGATTTTAAACTGCACCGTTGATGTTGTTTCGAGCCACCTGGAAATGCTCAAGTCTGTCAAACTCTATGCACCCGGTGTTTTTTTTTAACGAGAGCTTTCTGTGGATGTATTCCTGCCGTGGGATGATGTCACCTTTGCAATGCTAGGCATATACATGACCATATGTATGACCTGGGTGCATCGCGCTTTACATTCCTCAGAGCAACTTTGTTTACATTCTTTCTTTTTACATTGTGAAACCGAGCGACGGCGATCTGCACACACACGTAGAGGTTAATGCTGTCATTTGTGGGGCTAATTTATTTTGTATGAATCCAAAGTGCTTTAAGACATTAAGACAAGACATAGAAGAAACACAAGACAATGTAAAGACACACATAAATAGGTGTTGAAATTATTGAAACAAAGTGAAATAAAAGATTAGAATAAACTAAAATAAAACGGTGCCGCTACACTGTAAGATATTAATAAATAGACCAAAGTTTAAGTTAATAAAATACAGCAGCAATCTTAAACTCTAAATCAAATTGGTATTGTTTCTGGCCACTTGATGAATGCAAGTCCACTATTTGTTGTCCTTTTAACTTTGTAAACGCTCCTTCACGTTCACTAGCTAGTCGCTAATTTGGTCTTTCTGCTGTTTGGTGCTGGCCTGATTGCGTGCAATGGGTTTATCAGAGCGTTTCCACTGAAAACATCTGCCTTCTGCTGCGGCTGCAGACAAAGCTTTATATATACGAGCAGCGAGTAAAGCAGTAAAGTTGTGGACCATAAAACCCAAACAGTGAGCCGAAAGAAGCTAACACGCTACATAGAACTGCAGAGTTTGCGGCATGGGCGCCCTCTTTCACACCGCACGTGCACGTGTGTAATGTTGACATACAAAGTATTGAACGGTGCAGCTTTAAACCTCGCTTTTGGCCTGATTTTAAGTCTCGAAGCTTTAATACACTCACAGTTTTAATAATGGATAAGCTTCAAGAGCATAAAGCCTCAGGGGTCATTTTTTATTCAAAACGAATAACCTGCCAGCTCACTATTCCATGTGTAAAACGCTCTCTGTGAGCTCAGTTTAAAGGGAAGGTAAATATGCTTTAATTGCAGGTAAATCAAATGTGTCCTCATCTTTGAGGACACATTTGATTTACCTGCAATTAAAGCATATTTGAACAACTCTGCTCGCCCTTAACTTCAAACAATAATGTATCCATCGGATATTATAAGTACCGGTTGATCCCCCCACATGTCTTTGTACTGATAGGTTTTCTTACATGACATTGACAGGAGACGCTGCTCTCGCTTTCCCTTTCTCTAAACAGGCTTACGAAGCTCACGCATCACTTTTCCTGCACTAACATTGGCTAATCAGGCGGCGCAGAACACCACAAAGGCCAAACATTTCACCCGCTTGTGTTGGGGTCGGGACACAGGCAGAGAAACAGACAACATACAGAACAGTTAGGGCCGAGTGAATAGACACGAACGCCGTGTTTGTCTGCAGCTTTTCTTCCCTTTGGAAAAATCCTTCTATACTCCAGTGTGCAAACCGTACAATGAGAGAGAGACACACACACACACACACACGCACGCACGCACGCACGCACGCACACACACACACACGATGAGATGCATGGCCAAAAATGCATGTTTTATTATTTTTACATTTCAGATACCGACAATATAGAAATATGTATAGAAACAAGATGGACAAATCAAACACGTAATAAAAGCATGAAGGGAGACAACGTTGATCGGCTTGATGCAACACAAATAATTTGGCACAATGACTTACAAATATGAGACAGTAGAAAGTGAACCAACCAACACAGAATACAAACAACGAACGTTCTTCACAGCTTCACCAATGCATCAACTACAATTCAAAAGGGCTATTTTTACTCTATTATTTACAATGAATTTCAGACTAGAACTGTTACTCTGGTGTGAACACAACAAAAAAAAGCCAAGCAGCAGCTGCTCTACCCGTTGATAGGAGCACTGTGGCTCAGACTGCAACTCCATCTGAACCACAGTTAACGTATTGTAAACAAACTCTCCAGGCATCCTTTAATACCCTTTACTTTTCAGAGAGGGCAACAAGAGAAGAGGAGGACGAGCTGGAAACAGCATCTCTGAGTCTTCACTTCTTCCATCTGCTGCTCTCCTCCTCTCGTAAAAACACACAGAGTCGACAAAATACTGCACATGACAAAACACTGAGGTGTAGCTTGTGGTTTAAAGAAAAAAAAAGTGACAACAGTAGATGACATAAAAATACATATAGTGAAAAGTATCCCTGTTGCTAATTAAAATAAGAAAAATGTTAACCTGATTTGTTAATTTCCATGAGGTAAACAAGACTGAGCTGTTCAGGAGCGTGAACTAGGCAGCAGAATAGCTCAACTTTTTATGAAACAAGCTTATTTGCGTCTGTGAGATGAACGGATTGATACCACTCTTACGTCCGTAAGCTAAATATGAAGCGGCTGCCAGCAGCCGCTTAGCTTAGCTTAGCACAAAGGGCGGAAACAGGGTGTGACTAGTTAGTCTGGGGTCTGCAAAAGAAGGACAACATGTGCCAACTTTTGAAGGAAGAAATAACACAATCTTCCTCGAAAAAACAAGTTGAAATCTGAGGCATTATAATGCACGCCTGCTCAATTCAACACACTCAGGGGTTTCACTGAAAAGCCTTACCTAATCTAGTGGCTAATGTTAGCGAACCTGAAGGGATATTGATGCGTAACCGACACAGCAGAGTCAGTTTGCTGTCTCAGTTGTGTTTGACTTGTCTCTATTGATGCTTTGGCAAACTACCACTTGCCTGGTGGCCGCTGTTAATCGGCGAGCTTCAACACAAGACATGAGGTTGATATTGATCTCACACTCTGAAAATAAAGCTAATTTGCAAAAAGGTTATTCTCTTTAACCTGCTTTTCAATCTGATTAAAAACCAATTCAAATTGTGCAAGTTAACCCATTTAAAAAAAGGTCTTGTTTTCACTGAGAAAGGTAATGAATACCAAAGCTCTGACTTTAGTGTAAATAGAGTATATGTGGGGGTTAACCCATACACAACAGGCAGCAACAGGCAGCAGACAGATGCTGGGTTGGAGCTACAGTAGGCGACAAGGCTTCTGTCAAGCAGAGGAAGAGTTTTGGTGGGAGTGGGGGGGTGCAGGCACAGGAGAGGGGGATTCCTGCAAGCCAAAAGGCAGCTGGGAAGATCCTCCTACCACGTTTCTAGTGGCCAGAGTGGGCAGCTCGATGTCCACACCCGCTGTCTGGACAGATTCATCCCCGGGCAGGAAACCTCGTCTGTCGATCAAGCTGAATAAAGAAAAAAAGAAGAAGACAGAAACAAGGAAGATCAGTCATTGGGTGTGCACGTTCCCCTTTTAGTCTCGCTATCTAGCGTACCCTTGTTGATGGATGCTCACTGAACATCATGCTAACAGACTGCATTGGGAAGAGAAACTGCAGAACTAGGACCCAGCTGTATGTAATATGTATCGATCATTTCAGGGAATTTAATTGAAACAAATAAACTAAATTAAATTAATGAGAAATGTCAAACACTGTGTGGTGGATTAATCAAACGTGTCTCTGATTAAGAAACCTGACTTTGGGTTCTTCCTTTTGTATTTTCAGATGCATTGAACTATGGTGCCGGTTTTCATGAATATTAAACACATCATAAAAAATACAATATTTGTCTATGTTTGGCATAAAAGGTAATACACAAAAGAAATGTCTCTAATAAAATGTGCACGCAGAAACAAGTAACAACACATATTGTAAGTGACATTATAGTAATATTCAAATGGTTTTGTAAATATAATGTCTTAACCAATACAGAAAAGTATCTGTCATTTGAAATAATTATCTGTCATATGTTGAATTCTAAATTTAAAACAAGCCATCAATTGAATCAATTGAAGGGAAAAAAGAGTAACACAACCAAATGTAGGACTAACCTGGGTGACATGGGTCCACAGAGCACAGAACAACAGTTGATAAATATGTTTTTATGACTGTATGGGTTGGTGACATCTTCTCCACTCTTCCCTGACCAGGAGCCTTTAATCTGCAACAATATATAAAACATATTTGCTTTGCAAATGTTCAGTTTTTAATTCAAAATGCATTTCATTAGATTTGAAATTAGATTGATTGACAAAAGTATTCATTAAGTCCAAAAATGTTTAAAACAAATCTTAGTGACCACTTGCAAACATATATTTTCCTCTACAATTATACTTGTGTACAGTTTGTACACATTTTTCATGTGCATTTCTGGAAATTCAATTCAAAATGTGATATCAATGTAATATAGTCAATGTAATATTATTTTAGAAATATTTCAGATTGTCTTACTGTACCACAAAACACCAAAGGTCTGTAATTGCAGTGTAACAAATTCAACTCACATCTTCATTAGTGGTCAGGTTGGAAGCAACCAGGTAAGTATGGAAGCCCGAGAGGCCCAAGATGGACCAGACTGAGAAGAAACATATCACCAGCTCCACTGCAGTGAAAAGTTGAGTCAAGGAGAGCATCAGTATTTTGAAGGAGGGATAAATCAATAAAACTCAATGTCAGAAATCGTAAAACACATTTTTGGTTAAAGGATATCTGCCCGGACTCTCTTGCAGAGCAAACACCAGGCCTTTTCCACCTTGAGCCCCTGAAAGAGAGCATAAAATAACACTGGCTCTAAGTGTATTTCTCAGGCCATTAAAAAGGAAAATGTGTGCGTTTGCCAAAACCAACAGATCACAATCAATCTAAAAACTAAAAAAGCATTCTGTATATTTTCCTTATCAGGCACCTAACCTGCTCTAATAACCCCGCCCGTCTGTATAATAATTGATAACACACCTGGCTGTTTGAGCCAGGTGTGTTATCAATTATTATAAGTAAGATCCGGACTGTTTTCAACCATGTAAAAAAAAAAAAAAAAAAACACAAGTGAACCAGAGCAAAAACACATACTTAGTGCTAGATGTGTGGTCACACAGCCGAAGATGAATGCCGTCAGGAAGGAGAGCGACACAATGAAGGTGTAGAAGAAGCGGTAGTTGCGTTTCCCCACACAGTTACCCACCCAAGGGCAGTGATGGTCGAATCGCTCTGAAAGAGAAACGCACCAAAAGAAGAATTCATCACTGACATTCTGATTTAAATACTCATACAGTTGTGAGAATTACAATTGTCGAGTCTGAACTGTACTTAATGGGATCATGTTCACTGTGACCCTATGAGGCCCTATTTATCATTCATCATGTGTAAATGTCAGCGTGTTGGTGTGTGTGTGTTTTTGTACTTCTATCTCGGTGGGGACTTTTACCTGAGTGCACACAGACCCATTGGGAATTTCAAAAAGTACATTTTTCAAAAGTGCATCTTTCAAAAAGTACATTTTTCAAAAGTGCATCTTTTAAAAGTGCATTTATCCAAAGGGCATTTTTCAAAAGTTCCTTTTTTTTAACTTTTGTATATAACAATCATAATGTTGTGTTATGTTACTTTTCATATTGCTATGTTTGTGTACTTTTTGTGTTTTGATGCATTGGCCACAATTGGTTAGAAACTTTAATGTCAGTAAAGTCACATTTAATGGAATGGATGGAATGGACTTGATTTGAATTGAATTGAGAGATGGATAGATTAGTATCCTATTTCAACATTTCAGCTGTTAATTTTCATGCCTATTTTTGTCAACCAGATCATATCCCCAAACTGGTCAAATATGTTGTGAAGGTCCACGTGTGTGTGCGTGTGCCCACAGCTCACCCACACAGTTGTCACACAGGCTACAGTGGGAGGTGCGCGGAGGACGGAACATCTTGCAGGTGAAGCAGTACTTGAGCTTCACCACCTGCTGGTTGATGAGGACTTCCTTGGTGCGTGGTGGAGGCCGATAACTGGTGTTTCCAGTGTTGTCTGCAGTGGAGATGACAGTACATTGTCAAACAAAATGTCCAAAGCATTTCCTTAAATACAGGTAGGTAAATATTCAATACTTAAGTCAGAATCGGTTTCAAAAAAATAGCTGGAACAACAGTACAGTTTGGTAATATGAACATCTTTCCTCATCACTGCCTAAACTTTGATCACGAGTCGACGTTAACAAGTTGCACATGAGCAAACTTGAGACATGAAGGTCAATATATATATATATATATATATATATATATATATATATATATATATATATATATATATATATATGGGGGGGACGGGGACAAAATTGAGGCCATCGTTGAGTGTGGACCCCACTTATGACTGAGTTGTTCCTTACCAATCTGTTTTTCAATGTCTGCAGCCTCATCTGGTGTTGCTCTGGGCAGGATGCCAGGGTCAGTGAGGCTGGTCTGGAGCAAGGTGATGACCACAAATACAAAGAGGCCTCCTCCAATAACAGGTATGCAGCTGGTCAGGTGTTTGACCAGGAAGGGACAGCTGTGATATGGGGCAGAGACAGGTAGAGAGACGATGTATTACAATACATGTGGACCAAATCACAGGCTGGAGACTGAACCCCGTCTAATAGCATAGCCTACTTGTTTTACCCACCAGGGGATGTAGTTCTAATTAACAGTCAGTGTCTTTAATTGCCATCTGAAATCCATGGAGACAGAACACACAGAACTACACTGTACTAGAAATAATTCAAGCACTATTTCCAATCGTAGGACATGTTGGTCTTATTAACAGTTGCAAAGATTAATTACAATATTTATGCTCAACCAAAACAGGTGATATCCACACATTGTAAGGACAAACAGGAATGCAAAATCTTGCCAGACTACATAATGAAATCAGACCTTTTAAGTTGACATGCCCATTAGTACATGAAATGCTCTCATCAAACATAAATAAGGACATTTTATGAATCAGTCGAACCTGCTCTAAGGTTCCGCATACATCAAACACACCAGATATGAACACTTTGTTTTTAAAGTGAATTTAAATAGCTAGTTTCCCCTCGTACTGCTATAGTGGTGTGGAAGCTAACATGCATTGATGTCCCCATCCTTTAACGGTGGCTATATTCACCAGGACAACGACTGAACTCACAGGCATAATGGTGATATTAAAACACGAACTCACTCAAATATAAAGAATAATCCACTCGTGATGAGGATAAGGCCCAGGGTGAGGGGCAGGACCCCACTCTGCCGGGCCACTATGATCCGTCCATCGCAGTAGAAGCGATTCTTTCCCGGAAAAACTTGCCACTTTCTCCTCGGTCCTTTCGGCTCCTCTCTCTTGTCGCTTTCGGGTCCGAGGTGAGGCGGAGGGATCGGCGTCGGCGTCGGGAGTGCCCGGGGGTCGATTTGTTGATACTCGCAGTTCTTCATGGTTTCACGATGAAGTTTGGCTGCTCGGTCCCAATTCGGAGAACCGGGGCGGGTTTTGGCCGACGGTCGCCAACATCACCGGCGGCCGTGCTTGAAGCAGCCGAACAGAGCGAATGTAGTCATTCGAGGGAGAAAACACAACGCGTATATCCTCTACTACGAGTATCTTAGTTGTAAATAAACCCCATGCTCGAAATCACATCCGCGGTAACGTTACTTTCCTTATCACGCACTCCTCTTTAAATCTGTCCCCGGAGAGTCTTCGCATACCTTCAGGCACTGGGCCACTGGTCATCGTGAGCGTGTTAGCGTTCAGACAAATCAGCGGACTATTTAACATCAGCAAACCCAAAATACAGTTATCATTGCTAGCGTGTTAGCTCGCGCGTCTTGCACATGATTGCAACCCCCTTTTTGGTTTTCTCCACGGGTCCCGTGTGCATAAATCTACAGGAGCGCTACACTATGTGTTTTAACTCATATTAATGTCCTACAAAAGAGTGCCGACAAATTGGTGGGAAAGTATCGGTTTAAGCTACGCTGTCAAAAAACGAGTCGTTCGGTGTTACGGTTTATCTGGCGACTTTCAGCCAAATGCGTCCGTTGTTGTCGTAGTTACAGGCAGCATTTGGAAAATAGGAAGAGAACAAACACGCAGCTGTCCTCGTGAATGCCGCATTGTTTAATTTGCATATTATATATACAATATATATCAGAGGGTTTGACACTGTATAAACAAAATTAAACAATACGGCCTTCACGAAGACAGCTACGTGTTCTCTTCCTATTTTCAACAGCTGTCATAACTACGAAAACAACAGGCGCAATCCGCTGAAAGTCGCCAGTTAACACGGTCGCTTGTTAAATCATAACACCGGTCAAACCAGCTGTTGTCAAACTTTACACAAAGAAAAGGTTTTCATTTCCGGTTAGTGCTCTTTCAAAATAAATGTAATATTCATTAACGCATTTCGTTTGAGGGTTGATGATGATCATGATGGCTTTTGTACAAACATGATAGCCATATAATGCAAAAAAAGGCTCCTTGCAAGGTATAATATTTGTTTCCATAAATATACGTCCAAAGTAATATCCGGTATATCAACGGCCACTGTGTGTGACTTGATGCAGTCGGAAAGCGACGGAGATTAAACAAGATAACAGCTGGGAGTTATGCCCAGTTATGCTTGCCTGCTGATACTTGCGTTGACCGCTGCTTCACTCAATTCATTTCTTATAATTAATTTATTGGTTATATGTAACTTCAAGTAACACTTTCTATGAAGCCCATGTATGACAAACATATAATGCCTCATGACCTGACGATGGAACTGTATACGTATAGTTATAGAGAACTCGTAAATATTCAAAATTATTTGTAACAATAATCATTATAAAGCATTTCGTAATGATTTAGAAAGGTCAAGCATAAGAATACTTCCTAGTTGTTGGTCACTCACTAACATCTGTTTTTGCAAGGACCGTGTGTATTTTAATTCCCATTGTTATACGTTATAATACATATATTAAGCATCATAATCACTGTTATAATACATAACACACTATTTTAACAGTCAGTTGGAGGCTTGAAGTGAAGTAATGGCATTGTTTAGGTGTAGGCAGATATTATAAAACCTGGTTATAAGTCACTATACATGTTCATATTTTGCTTAAAGTAAAGTAACATTGACTAGTTTCAGCCAATTTAGTGCGTTTTTTGGGGTGGGGGGAATTACATAAATGTCCATCATTCATTCGTGTCACACTGTCGTAATCGTGATTATTGTTGTAAAGCATTATGAAAATTGCCATAAAAACTATCATAGTATATGTCATAAAAAATTGGCATGGTTTTGTAAACTTACAATGTCAACGTAGCTTTCTCTTTCGCCGTGCGCGTGAAGGATACATTGTTCTTATCAGAACTTGGCGTGACACCAGCATGGGTATTATGCAATTATGGTATAAAGTTAAAATGTCGACCTCCTCTGTCAATTGCTACGTGACGCAAAAATACATCATTGAAAAAATTACAGTAACGATTTTACTTCATAACCGGAAGTCCGACATCCTGTTCCAGCTACCTGGTGCTTCTCCTCCACCTTGACGCTCAGGTACGGAGCAGGTAGACAACTCGACAGAAACGGACACTTTGTGTTGAGTTGATACACGGGACGTTCAAAAAGGACTTCAAACCGGCATGTTTAATGCGTTTAAGACGACGGTAGTTCGGAAGTCAGTCGCTGGACGCAGCGTGTAAACTGTGAGTAGGCGAAGTGAGTTAAGTCCTCTAATGGAGGAAAGGGTCGCCATGAAAATAAAAAAAAAACTCATATAATGTTACACGAAAATGCGTGTGGCTGAGTGTGTGTCAAACGGTGACGTAAATGAGTGAAAACTATTGTGGGAAAAAAACAAACATATTATGTTCATTTTAGTTGTCGGTTTATTAGCTGTGGGCTAATAATAACTACATGGTATAGCTTCTGTAAACATTGGTTTCAACACATGACGTCACGGAACGCCAAACACTATTTGAGGATATGATAAGTTTAAGCTCTTTATGTTGTCAATAAATATGTATACACGGTAAAACAGTAGCAACTGTAAATTCAGACTCAATGAGATCTTTTATTGAATTCGGCATCCACCCATCCGACAAAACAGATACAATAATACATGTCATTTAGCTGACGCTTTCATCCAAAGCGACTTACAATCATGTTACATTCATACACAGCTACAGGGAACAATTCAGGGTTAAGTGTCTTGCTCAAGGACACATCGACCAGGGCGGGGATTGAACCACCAACCCCCTGATTAAAAGACAGACCTGCTAACCACTGACCCACAGTTGCAGATGCATGCTTAACTATAAACTAAAGTTTTAAACAAATATTTAAATATATATGCAATAGTGGCATTAAAATATTTAAAATTGAACTTTGTGTAATTGAGTTTATTCAGTGCAGTGTAAACACGGGATATGGGTTTGCACTAAGCAAAACCCACTAAGCGAACTGATATATGGATTATATGGAATTATTGTTAACCTTTTCACGTCATATTTATAGATTTTCTTCATTTGACAGTCAACAGATTAGTTTATTTTTAGAAATCCCCCTGACATCACACAGTGACTGCGTGCTCACACATCATCCGGAGAACCAATTGGGTCACTTAACCTGCCACCTGGGGATAGTAGTTTCGAAGATTAGTTTTGAAGAGAGATGCCCTCAGGTGGTCTCCAGTGATTTTAGTTTTTGCAAGCTTTGATAACTTGTTCAGTGATGCAATTTCCCCCACTGTCTCAGCGCGAAGTTACACCTCCAATTGAACTAATTTTCTCTCATTGCTTGTACAGATTCTGGGGTCAGTAAGTCATGTCAGCCGGCAGCGTTGGCAGTCTGAAGCACAGCCAAGGGCCTGGCAGCTATAGGCATCGAACTAGCCGGAGCAGCAGCCAGAGGTCGTCCTATGAGGAGCGCTGTGTTGACCCAGTGGAAGACAGGCTCCCCACCCCAGACCCAACGTTAGTCCACAAAGCTCACCTGAAAGATGCCAGTGGGAAGGAGTGTGAGACCATTGGCTTCATTCCTGGCTCAGCTGACCCGTCCTCTGCGACACAAAGCTGCAATCCCTGCTCTCCTCAAAGGGGCTGTAGGACCTTTGTGTGCAGCGTGCTCACCTGCGGCCTGTATCGGGTCTGCCAGCGTTCCATCCTCGCTCCGTGCCTGGCGCCAAACGAGAGCTCCCTAGACGAACCAGAGAAGGTGAGCCTCCAGTCTGTGAACCCAGAAGGCAACAAAGAGGAAGACGGTACATACTGGCCAGGGGACGTCCGCATCGCTGGAGTCAAAGTTGACAGTCCAAGAGAGTGCTTGGAAGTTGAAACTGAATCTCCCACATATGGGCCTCCGTCTTGTGGTCAAACACAGCCCAGCCACCCGTCTCTGCATGAGTCCATGATGTTCTATGACTGGGAAGATGGCGAGGAGGACGTGGACTCTCTGATTACTAAGAAGCTGCTGGAGCTCTACTCTGAGTATCAGATCGAAGAGTTGGCCAGGTGCACCACAGACTCTGTGTTTCTGAAGAAGAGCAAGGCCATCAACCACCTCATCAACTCGCTGGCAGAGGAGCACAAAATGGGTGAGCAGGAGGCGGAGTGCCGGCTGGTGCGCGGCATCATCCGCATCAGCACTCGGAGGAGCACCAAGAGGAGGCCACACACCTCCAGGAGAGAGAGGACGCTGTCGGACAGCGGGAATGAGACAATGAGGGAGGGCGATTCCTTTTCATTAAGCAACAACAGTGAGTGATGGTTTGTTTCACGTCATAAGTCCAAAAAATATCGGCATTGCCTCTGAAATGCCATTCATATGCTTTTTTGCCATCAAGTGACCATCACTCTCTTTTACTCTGTCTGCTAAAGATGATTACAAATCAAATCCAAACATCCAAATATCTGAACTGACCTCCTCGGACAAGTGTGCCAGAGATATGTGGAGGACCAATGGAGGTAAGAAATCTGTCTTTTATCATGTTATTACAAACACAGTATACTGCTACATTCATATACCTCATCCGTTTTTAATGAAAGTTGGATGTAACTTGAATAGCGTGTCATTCACTTATTTTATTTCCAGTAGTTTGATTAGTGGCTTTGAATAATGTCCATGTTTATTTTTCCATAAGCTGTTATAACAAGGGAAGTCCTTGCCAACAGTGGCGGCCCTCATAGGATTTATCTCGCAGCATAAACCTAAGTTTGTTTTCATCAGAATTAGCCAGTTTGATTTCCTGATCAATTCTGTTCCGATTTTTAGCATCCGCTTTTATTTCAGATGAAACAACAAGTCTGAAATTGAAGGATATTAAGAATTTGGTTTTGCCAGATGTTGCCGTAAAATCAATTTATTACATTATTTTTGTTCTTTATGAAATACTTTTGGTGATAGAATGTCTCTATTCAGGTTCAGGGCCCTATTTCTCGTACCTGGCTAACGTAGTTAGCGGGATAATTTTACGGATGAGATTACACACAAGTCAGGGTTTTCGGTTCCAAGAAGCAAGTTTGGCAAAATCACCATAGCAACACATCCAAAAATGTTAACCTGCTCCAGCGCAGGCTCATTCAATCTAGCTGGATAAACTGGCCACTCCCCCGGAAGAAAATGGCAGCTCCCTTCCTCAGAGATCCCATTTATGAAGGAGTGATATTAGTTAGATTAGCGTTTTATAGGGAGAGAGCTCATCGAGAACCCCAAGATCCGTTATCACGTGATGATGATTTTGAGCGCTATTGATTCTGTCCTCATGGAATCATTTATTAAAGACCTTCTGTACATTGAACACCACACGCCGCAGCATTGACTGTCTCACAGACTGTATGCAGAGCCTTGTGGTACATTGTTGTACAGTGTGGTACATTGTTGTACAGTGTGGTACATTGTTGTACAGTGTCGGCGATGCAGAACATCTGGAAAGCCTCTGCATGCCGAGCTGTTCGTAAAGTTTATTTAGCCCTTAAGAAACTTCTGGATGTGTTCATTACGTTCCCTGGCCATGTCCCAGTAAATGCAATAACAGTTCTATATGGTCATCTCCACATACATGAATATACACATATATATTATCTACTTGTTCTGAAAGAGTTGAGATAGTTATTTTAGATCTCATTGGATGACACATGCCATTAAAGCCGACTGCCAGCAGGCACATTTATAGAATGAGGCACTTAAAATTAGCCGATACATTTTCCCAACACTTATGCTGCGCTCACACTAAAAGCGTTGCGAGTATATTCCATGGAAGTCAATGCACAGACAAATGGATGCGAATAAAGAGGATTTTCATCTAGACGTAGTTGGTGAAAGTCACCAAGCTGTGTGAGCCTACGGGTGATGTTATGTATAAATATGTATATATATATATATATATATATATATATATATATATGATATTAATGTTATGAACCCAAACACGAGGGCGTTTGATGTTCCGACGTTTGCCGTCAGAGGTTTTAGACACAAGTCTCGCTTGAATTTGAGAGCAAGACCGTCTTTTTCATACTCTCATCTTTTAAATACTGGACTCGTAACTTCTAGTATTTAAATTGTAAAATCTAAACTCCCCACCCAGGTAGAAATGACCTCTGTGTCCTTCATGTGCCCTGTGCAGGTGTTTGACTTCTGGTGTTATTTTACAGTTTGCTTTGGTGTGATTACAACTATGCAATGACATTTCGTACTACACAACAAGTTTTCATGCACATTTGTAGAAAATATAAATATGGCCGATAAAAGGGATGTTTGATTTAGATTTGAAATTGTGTATGTTGCAGTTTAACTCGATAACAGTGAGTCAACACCAATTACCTCGACAAAAGTGCCTGGAAAAATGATCTTCTTCCATGGAGACCATTTTGTGATTTGTTAATGTTTAGTGTGTCGGCCATATCTAGTGCAGTAAACGTCCCAAATCACAAAAATATTCGTACGGCCGTCACCAATGGCAAACTGAAAATGTAAATCATTTCGGAGAAATTTGAATATTATACCGTGATGCTACACTGTAATGTGCAATGTAGGACGTGCAGGACGCTTTAACCATCCGTGCTCTTCCTCATGTAAACATTTGCAAAGCCATTTATCTCTTTAAACATTTGCTGAATCCAGATGTGCACCGAATAAAGTGAGCTATGAGAAGGGACATAGGAACTCAAGTGTTTCCATGGATAACTCATTTAAAAATATTTGTCTGAACAATAACTGTCGGGTCTGCATAGTAGCTATAACAGACATCAATGTGAATATAACATTTGTTAAACACTACAAATGTTATATTCACATTGAACCCTCAACGAAGACCAACCTGTTGGCCGTCTTTGCAGATGACAGAAAATAAATCCAAGTCAATATTAATATATTTTCCGGCATTGTCAAATCTCTGCTGCTATGGAGTATGGGTAATCTATCCAAGTGTGGGGTTAGGGATGTCTGCATCCCAAGCTGACTCCCTGGAAGTCCACAGAAGGTCCGCCTGAGGCCCCGTGGACTTATTGAATTGTGGATGCACATGTTATAGTTATGAGTCTGCAAGTGCCGTGAAATCGTTGCTTTTGCTGGCTCATTGCGTCTTTTCTTTGTGCATTACCAGCACCTGATGATCAATCAGGTGAATAGTGCGAAATCTTCGGCAGGAATGTGTATCAGGTGACTTGGGTGCGTCCTCACGCACGTGCCTGGAAACAAACAAAACTGGGGCCCTCAGGTAAAACCGTTGACCTCTTAAGCGCTCCAGCAGGGGAAAACCTTCACACGGTATCTTTAAGTCAAACAAGTGTTTTCACCTTTTTATGGAGAAAGGCCGATTATCTGCACACAGGGTCCAACGTACTCTTACCTTTTTAAAATATCTGAATATATATGAATGTGAAACGGTTTCTAGTTGCAGTGCACTGTGAAGAGGGAAGGCAGGATTGAATCTGAAGTATGTGTTTTGTTTTCTAGGTCATACTTCCAGTTGTCCAACAGCCTACTCGCCTTCTCACACTGAGACTAATTCTTCAGGTGTCCCACTCATTCTCACCTCTGTGAGAACATGATTCCTGCTCAACAATGGCCGCCTACGCTTGAATTATTATTTGTCCTGCTGTGTCCACAAGGTCACGTATGGGACGTTGAAAGCCGACACTACTTGCACAGGAGCCTCTGGCTGAGCCGAGCTCTTTGTCTTCTCCCACAGGTCTCGGCCGTGGGAGAAGAAAATGTGAATATTCATATTGTCTGAAGGACTTCAGTGAACTCAGGGCCCTGTGTGTCGATATTTATGTTTGATGAATATGATGTGCGCGTTTGAAGGATTGCTTGATTTGAGAGCTCGTCCTGCAGGCAGATATCACCAGCTGCTCTTTATGGCTCTTATTGTGTCCCGTTTAACCGTCCAACTTGTCCTTGAAGAAGAGTTGTGTGTTCATAAAAGATGACTCATTTTGGACGGTCATATTATACTGCTGTTATGCAAAGGACATTTAGATTTCGTTCTGTAAATTGAGTGTGTATGTAAATATATATATATATATATATATATATATATATATTGTTGTTGCACAAGGCTCTTTATATATACATATACATATACATATATATATATATATATATATATATATATATATATATATATATATATATATATATATATATATTAAGAACCGTGTGCTTATATATATTCTTGTTGCACATTTTCTATCATCTTGTAATTATCTTACATTTTATTTTTAAGTAATATGTGTGATTCTTCAATGCTTTCAATCCAGTGGTCATGTATCACATATTTACAGTCAGTGATTCCAGATGAATGATCAGAAATTATATTCTGGGAGTTTCTCATAATTTGCCATATTTCATATTGATGTAAAAAGCATAGTGTGGAATCACTATGAATGAATGAAGTAGCAATGTTTGGCTGGAAAAAAAAAGTTTTATAGTATGACTTCTAACTCTACGATTGGGGGGGATCATTATTATTAGTGTAATAACATGACCCTCATAAAGCAAATAGCTCTCCTATAAGGCGAAAGCCGGTTCGAGCTGCAGCTGGTCTAATATCATGGACTATGACTATAACGACGTGATTCTTACTGCCTTCCTGCTGTGTTTGCTCCAGGGTTCTGATGGGAATTTGGCCAGCTGACTCAGTGGAATTTATTCAGCTCTGTGTGCTTCTTATCAGCATGAGTTTATGAACTCTATTGTGACACCTTCAGTTCACACAGACAGGCCGCTAATCCACATGTTTTAAAACGTCTGTTATATCTGTCCAGATTACACTCTTGCCTCCCAGGATCTATCCTCTTGTGCCCCATTTTCAAGTTGCTTTTTTTTTCTTTCTTTTTTTTAAGTAATAATTTGAGAAAGAGATAATTTAAGGAACGTGACATCACTGTGTTGTTTTATTGTGTCAGGAACTGGGTTGCAGCATCAGGGTGGTTATAATGCAACTGGTGGGAAAACTGGTTGCTCACTTTTCCACCAAGAAGCAGAACATGATACGAGATTGACGAGGTGACTAATGTGTGTCCGTGTCATATATTCTGTATTATCCTAACGTACTTCATATTTCACCAAGCTGGCGGACTTGTCTGCTAAAGCCGAGCATTTCGTCTTCATTCGCACGTTAGATTTTCTCAGAAGGTTTCCTGGATTCCAAAGTGTGACGCTTGGGCCTCTCACCAGGTGTTTCATTTTGTATTTTCAGCAAATGATGTGTTGGCGGGTTCTTATATTGACACTAACTCATCTTTTAACTGATTTCTTGTTGTAAAAAAAAAAAAATAAAGCAAATGAAGTGAAACAAAAAGAACTTGTGTGCTGGTCATTTGCTGCATATGACCACATGAGGGAGTCAAAGTACTTTTAGTACTTTTAAAGTCAGGCCATGCCACTTCCAGTAGGACACTTATTATAGGATCATTTTTTCATAAGGAGAGATTTATATGCTTCCACAAAAGTCATACACTTTATAAAACTGAAGAAAGTATTACAATGTTTATTGAATGAGCTTTTCAACCAAGGTTCACTATAAAATGTGGTACAACAACACTTAACTCCCATACTGCTTCCTCACTGGGATCTCACTGCACAGACAACATCTCTGTTAATAAATGGAACATATTTGTGTTGCCAATTACTGGCTTGAAGAAGAGCTGTGCGACCAGGCCGTGGCTGACAGTCTGAATGGTGGAGGCTGCGAGAAGGACGTGAGTGAAGCGAGCGGCGTCCTCTGGGTGCAGGCGGTGGAGGACTTCTTGAAGAGCTCCAAGACCTTTCCGTTGGAGGCCTTCAATGAAACACAAGGCGCTCAATCCCTGAACAGCTGTAGCGAAAGAGGATCATTTTTCCGTTTAACCACATATCAAATCCAACTGGAAAACTGATAAGAAATTAGTTTTACCTGGGTTAAACACCAATGCCCCTTTTAGGTAAGCATACTCCACTGGACCGAGATCCAGATTCCACAGCTTGTGCAAGCAAGCTCTCAAGTTGTGAACTTCAGCAAGAGTTGGTAGGTCAGCCTCGTTTCCAGTGAGTCCTGGTCCAAGCAGAATCTTTCTAAGGATACTTGCATTCGCCACTTCAGTCACCTCAAAGACTATCTTTTTTTGGGCGAGCCCCAGAACAAATAGAGAAACCCAGCAGTGTCTTAACAAAGATGACTGATCTCCTGATGGAAGCTGACTGAAGGATGGTAAACCTCTCACAAAGCAGACGGTGTGGACCAGCACGGCGGAGGCCACTTGACCGGTGGCCTTCGGGTCCTTCAGGCAAACCGTCCGCCTCTGCTCACAGTGGCAGTTGTGTGCTGTGGCGTCGCGGTTCAGTTTGCCGTTGAGGTAGCGACTCTCGCTCCCGCTCAAGATGTTGTAAAGGATAGTGTGAGCAGGACGATCCCGGTAGCCAGAGCAAGAGTGGTGTGTAATCTCTTCCAGAGGAATCATTGTGTCAAGGGAAAAAAAAGTATCCGCAGGATGACTCCAGTGGACTCCACAAGCTCAGGCCCGACTGTGTTTATCCATGATGTGGCATACGGAAAAAGTGACCCTGGACTTTTCATGCAGACGGATGTGAGTCCTCTTCACGTGGCGGCGATGAGGCTATAGTTAAACTCCGCGGCGGGACATGGAAGGGAAATACAGACTGGCGGGGTGAATGACATTTATCATGTTTACTTCAGCCATTAACTCAGCCTCTCCCAGTCTATCAAGGACTGACGGGGTCAACGCACAGGATGCCACCTGACCCGTGTCCCAGTTACACCCTGGAACCGCATGAAAGGTCACTGGTACAAATTCTGGATTGATAAGTAAGGTTAACCTGACTGTTATAACATGAGATGTTCTGTTATGAGCATCTTGCACCGGATATAGGCAACTAACTATTTGGGAACGCCTCAAAAGCATGTTAATTAAAGTGGAATCCATTCATGGAAATTCCCCTGTAGATGAAGCAGTTAACTCTCGTCCAGTAGCAACTATGGATATCACGTTCTAACACATCAAATGTTAATAATACTTGTAACATCTGAAAAGGTATTCTTTGCTTTTTAAAAGGTATTCTTTGACATAACTGTTAAACTGGTACAAACCACACAGCTGCCTTTGTTGATGGCATCCATAATTGTAATTCAGGCTACAAGATATGAATATACAACATGTTGTCTTTGGAAAGTAGCCTATTACCTGTGAAGCCTTTAAAGAAGCCATATCAGGCAAAAACACCAACATTGTCTTGGGCCAACAGGTGTCACGATCATTGTCCTGGTATGGCAAGATAAACTGTTTGTTGTCAAAAATTTTAAAAATACATTAATAAAACAAAAGCCTATTTTAAGGCATACATTATATTGTATATGTATTTCATAATATATTATATTATAATGAAATACAAATCAAAACGTCAGTAGTCATTTCAGAATTGTATTCTACTAATCAAGCTACCTTTAACCTTTCAAATAGCCATTCTGACATGAAGGCAAGCAGATTATTATTTTCATTTTAAATTGTTAGTTGTTCAAATAAATAAAAAAGTAAGCTGTATCTCTGAATATTACTGTGGCTATCAACTCACGAGGGCAAAAGTATATGAATACATCAATTATACAATGGTATATTAAAAATGACAATGTGGTTTAAAAGGATATTTAAAATAAAATCTTATTTTGTCGCTTTCTTCTCTAGAATATTCTTCCCGGGCGCCTCAATCGCGCCCTGAACCAATACTCTCACTTAATTGGATATTCTGGTTGTCAGTTAAAATCCATCCTTCCAATTGGACACTTATTTCCGTGGGCGGGGCTTGTTTCCAGGAAGTGAGTTGTGTGACTACGGGGCCTGACTCAACTTTTTGCTTGTCATTCGGACAGCTAACTGCGTATTCAACCGTTTCTTAAATCCACAAACATGGGTGACGATGAAGAAAAGTATGACGGCATGTTGCTCGTTATGGCGCAACAACACGAAGGAGGGATACAAGAGGTAACGTAGTGTGTCGCTCACATGTCGAAGCTACTGGGCTAACGTTGAAGCTAGTTAGCTAGTAGGCTAGTAGTCACACCCCGCATGTAACGTGAAGCTGTCTTATTCATAAAAGCAGATGTGTTCAGCTGTATACGTGGTTTAGCTGATGTTTTCATCGTTATGAATGTTCTCTTCTGCAGGACATGCATTAACTATACGTCTTTAATCAACATGTTGAATTTGGCAAACACGTGACTAATAAGGCATCACGAAATGTCAAATTGAATTATTGTCTTTATTAAACTCGTTTTCTAGAGAATATGTTTTCCTGGAGGTCGTTGTGAATATTCGTGACGTAATTAAACATTTGTAATGGCTAGCACTGAGATGCTGGGTCCTGGGTGGGTGGTGACACATGTCTGTTATTTCCTTCTCACGTTAATCTTTCAATAATAAAGGGAACATTTTAGATGTCTGAGACGGTTGATTAAGTGAAAAGATGACGTGCAGTGTTTGTTATATCAGATTTAATGCAAGGATTTGCAGATGACTCGATACATAACATGAGGTTATGGAGGATGGGAAGAAGAAACAGCCATGCAGCTGATAAATATAGTGGGACTATCATGTGTGTGTGTGTATATATATATATATATATCTCAGTCATCCGAACAATTCTCAAGCACAAATGAATCTGTTATATTTGATATTTTTGACGGACCTGTTTTTCTCTCAACAGTTGGTGAACACATTTTTCAGCTTCCTCCGTCGCAAAACTGATTTCTTCACCGGCGGGGAAACAGGTGCTGCGGAGATGGTGAGCGCTGTTACTGTATCTGCTGCTAATGTGACATTCGATCCGATGTCATGGCGGTGACACGCCTCCACCTGTGCATCATTTCGGATCCTCTCTTTCCTACAGCTCGTCAAAGATGCCCTCGCCCACCACAGTCAGCTGGCGCTGAAGTCCCACAAAGAGAAGCAGATGAAACAGGAGAAGGACAAGAAAGAGAAAGTTGAACGAGCGGCCAAGCTAGCAGAGGAAAAGAAGAAGAAGAAAACCGAAGACGGTCCCAAAATTCAGGAACTGACTGATGAAGAAGCAGAGAAACTTCAGTCTGAACTTGACATGGTAAAATCCGGGATCCTTGATGCACGGTCACTTGTGAATCACCGTTGTTGTGCTTTTACAAAGAATATTAATGTATTTGTTTTATGTGTCTATATATATTGTAGAAAAAGAAAGAAGAGGAGAAAAAGAAGAATGCAACAACAAATGCTGAAAAGGCACCTGACAAAGTAGAAAAAGAGAAGGGGGTGAGTGAACAGTTGGAAGTTTGTAGAGTGAAATGTTGGCCAAAGAGTTTGGTGCCCAATAGTTAAGGCCGTTTCTGCTGACGCACTCATCCTGATTTCTTTTTCCCCAGTCTGAGTCGGAAGGAGAGGAGGATGAGAAGGACAAAGATAAACTGAAGCCCAACGCAGAAAACGGAGCAGACCTACCAAACTATAAGTGGACGCAATCCCTGTCTGAAGTTGACGTGAGTGCCTTTTTAATAATGCTTTTGACTTTTTCAAAAGCATTATACCACCTTGTGTTTCCCGAGCGTCTCAAAGTAGCTGTTTCAGAAAAAACCCTTGACAGTGACTTCACGAAACAGATCCTTTCCAGGACTGTTTACTATTACTGTCTTCTGTTGTGATGAGCAAGTGCTTGCCCGGCACCACCTGCCTGACTCATCTGAAATCATGTTGACTCGGGGGGGGGGGGGGGGGGGGGGGGTGGAGAGAGAGCAGGAGCAGCAGCAATTCTTTTTTCTTTTATCGTATCCCTCTCAGCAAATCTTCTCCGCAGCCTGGCTATTGCATCTCAGCACGTCTCCTGTCTGTATGTCGTGTCCAGGGTGTGTTTTGGCTTGCTGTTGTCGTTTTGATAACTGTAAATGAATCCAACAATAGACATTTGAATATCCTCCTTCAGCTGAGCGTGCCTTTCGACGTGAAGTTCCGCATTAAGGGGAAAGACGTAGTGGTGGACATCCAGAGACGCTCCATCAAGGTCGGCCTGAAGGGACACCCCCCCATTATTGAAGGCGAGCTCTACAACGAGGTGAAGGTCGAAGAAAGCTCCTGGCTCATCGACGATGGCAAAGTTATTACAGTCCACTTGGAAAAGGTAAGAACTGGGTTTGTGTGGGTCATTGCAAATTTGGGCTGTACCGATTGTCTTTTTTATTTTTACATTCAAAGCTTCTATTGAGGTTCACGAAATGAAGCTTTTACTGTCTGTAGTCGTATTGTATGACGTCATTGTTCTAAAATAATCAATAAATGTAATCCCTGAAGAAAACTCTCAATTTGAATAAATAAGTTCATTGGGAGAGCAAACATTTTTTTTGTTTTTCAAAGGATAAAATATGGATTGACAGAATATTTGGTGAAATAAAACGTGTAGTAAATTTAGGAAATTATTCCATCTATCTTTCTTTTTTTTTTTTTTATACATTTTGACTTCTGGACTTAATGACGCTCTGAAGTTTTTGGAAATGTGCCTCTAAACCACTCGCTACAGCCCAACGGTAGATTATTACCATTGATCTGTTTCTCTTCGCCAGTGAAAGTGAATAAAAGAACCGCAGAGTTGTTGAGCCTGACTGTATTATTTCATTTCAGATTAATAAAATGGAGTGGTGGAGTAAATTTGTTACCACAGATCCAGAAATTAACACCAAGAAAGTCTGTCCAGAGAACTCCAAGGTGAGGATGTTTCCTGTCTCCTACACATCTGCAGTGACGACTTCCCACCTCATCCTAACTGTGTGTTTTTTCTGCTGAGCAGCTGTCAGATCTGGACGGAGAGACGCGCGGTATGGTGGAGAAGATGATGTATGACCAAAGGCAGAAATCAATGGGCCTGCCGACGTCCGAGGAGCAGAAGAAACAAGACATTCTTAAAAAGTGAGTTTCCAGTGTGGCCTCAAATAGTACGGGGTGTTTCGTTTCGCTCGGCTTTTGTTGTCGTGACGTTCATTTTCTTCCGTCAGTCAGCTGACATCTCTTTCTCTTTCTATTGGCTAACTTTCAAAGCAGTGAATTCTAAAGCTGCCGTTCTGGTTTTGCCCTCGGTGTTACGTGGCCGGGCAGGTCATAAAGGATCGTGTGGTGTTTGTGCCGACCTCTGCAGGCACAGGCGGGACCTGGTTCAAGCAGATTCATTGATCTGACTAGAAATTACTTATAAACTTTCACTACACCATTTGTGTTAATGTCTCGCAATAGAATTCCCATTTTTAAGATGTTGGTACATGGTAACTTTAGAACAATACCTAATAGAAACCCCACATTGAGACTACATGTGTCCATCACAGTGAACCACCAGCAGCTCATAAGCCCTATTTGCAAGTAGAACCTGGGGTCTTCCAGTAATTTGTAATAACTGTGGAGGTTGTCTGTGATCTTAATCTCGGGCAAATCTGCCATGTCTGTGATTTGTCACGCCAACGTTCTACCGCAAGTTGCCTCCCATATTTCACGGTCATGTGTTATTACTATTCCTGTGCAAATCAGCAGCTCATGATTTAGGGTTGTTTGGCAATTATAAGTGAAAGTTTGACAGCTTTTTGGGTCAAATTCAGGAGGCTTGTCTTGCTACGCAGCATAGAGACCTATTCACTCCAGAGCAAAAATGATATTGCCATAGGCTTATGTAATATAATAATACTCGTAGTATGAAACATAGCTGTTATGTAGAATAAGAATTGTTTTTAATATAAGCGAATGTTAAGCCTTGTAAAGAAAGTTGTAGAAAGCCTTTTGTGTAATAGAAGTCCTCAAGTGATGTCACTTGAGGCTGAAAGGTTTGAAAATAATAATAATATGAAGTTGTGGAGAATAAGTGAGCCAGACCTGTAGCACGCTCCTCGTCTCTGTGTCAACAACACTTCATGTCTCTGGAAGCTGAGTTAATGTGCAGAATAACTCCAACCAATAGAGGAAATTAATGTTAATATACTTAATAAAAAAACATTTATGGTAAATGGGCTGGAAGTCAAACCCCCACTCTTTTGAATAAGGGATTTTCCTTGTGCAAAGTTGTCAAAATAATTGTGCTTCAACCTAATGAACACTAGAAACGGTCGTGATGGTTCAGAACGTGACACTCTGACTGGTAGAGTCGGTAATATAAGGAACTCAGTCAGTAGTCCCACCACGACGTATCATGTCAAATATTACACAGAGCCGTAGTTAACTCTGATAAGACCTGGTGACCGATGTGAAGGACGCTCTCTTTACTGCTGTAAATGACCTCCTCTTCCTCCTCCTCCTCTTCCTCCTGCTGCTGCTGCTGCTGCTGCTCTCAGTTCAGACCAGAGGAGAGATGCCTGTTAAAACCACCCCTAAAGGTCGTTTATAGCTCCATAAGGGTTAATCAATAATACTGACATCTCAGAGTTGTTTGATTGACCCAAAATTAATTGTGTTTCGCTAACATCTCCGAGATATTATGAATCCTTTCCCCGTTTATTCATTAAAGAAATTCCCTCCGTGGCCAAATGGCAGTGCTAAAGGAGAGAGATGTTGACTATCCAGAAATATACCATATCTCAAACGGTGTGGAGAGAGAGATGAGAAAGTGATGCTATACTTATAGATGGTTGGAAAGTCTATTTCTAAATGTGATTAATGCAATTGTTCTGTCATAGAAAGCAGTTGGAAATGTGATTTTTCAATTACTAGTCTGACTGAAAACATCTTGTTTTTTGCTGTTTCTGACTCTGACATCTTCTCGTCTCTGCAGGTTCATGTCCCAGCACCCAGAGATGGATTTCTCTAAAGCCAAATTCAGCTGAGACCTGCTGGAGAATCCACATCATGAATTGCGTGCATCGCATCGGAGCCGACGTCGGGCACCGACCATCTGTTCTCTCCACGAAGGTTCTGTGGACTTCACAAGTCTGAAGTGCATTGCCGTCTCAAAATAAGGTTGATGACTGAAATGCTCCTGTTCTCCCTTTTGCATGTCGTCTCAATATTTAAAGATATGTCTGGATTTTCTTTTCTTTTTTTAATAAATGAATACAAAAATCTAAGTGATTTATTTTATTTATATTTTACCTTTTTTTGTTGTTGTTTGTTTAACCAGATAATTAATTTGAGAACCAACTCTCAATTACAGTGACGACCGGGCTAAGAGGCAGCGACAGAAGGCGATTTATTAAAATGGAGAAACAACATTATGATACACGTTAGACACATTTATACATAAATATATGTATTGTGTTCCAGAGAGGCAAGTTACAAACTTGGATAATGTACCACACTGTCGGCATAACCTGGTAGTTGCTTATTAAAGTAGCATGGTGTAATATACAATGATTTTAATGAATTTCAGTACTTTGCCTTTTTCTGGCTAACTTTTGTATTGTTACTGTTCACAACCCTGGAAGAGTTCAAGGCCAGGACCGCTGGTTTAACCATCACTGGAGTCAATGAACTCAGCCGTGTGCTCTGTTTGGATCCCTTCCAAAGACTTCTGGCCTACAATGAGAGCGGCTTATGTGAGAGTCGTCACTTTGAAGTCCTAATATGGATGGCACCGATTTCTAAACAAAATAACTAATAAAAAGAGAGAATATTTGCCAATGAATTGTTCCAATTAGGTTTAATGCACCGTGCACACCTTGGAAAGAGTTTTAATTTTTAACCACAAGGGAGCAGTGTTTTCCTTAAAGTGTAAAGAGAGGCTTGTGGAAGTATTAGTGTGTCAAGTGTTTTAAGTGTGTGAGATGAAGTCAAATGTCAGTAATTGTACTGTTATCTTTAATCAAAATGGATTTATGACCCATAAAAAACTCACATATATTAGAGAGCTGTCGACTAATCGTCCGTTTAGGTCGACACATTAAAAGAAAAACACGCTGGGAGTTAGGTTTGACCCTCACCTGACCTTTAATGACCATATAAAATACCTGTGCAAAACCTCCTTTTATCATCTCAAAAACATCTCCAAACTCCGCCCCACTTTAACCCCGTCGGATGCAGAGAAGCTCATCCACACATTCATCTCCTCTAGACTGGACTACTGTAATTCCCTCTTCACTGGGATCACTGGCAAGAACATCCAAAAACTGCAACACATTTAAAACAGCGCTGCCAGGATCCTGATGAGAGTCCGGAAATATGAGCACATAACACGCATTCTCACTCCACTGGCTCCCTGTCTCACTCCGGATTGACTACAAAGTCCTACTGCACTAATAAATGCATAAATGGAAATGCACCTCCCTACCTACAAGAACTCATTACCTCCACCCGCACCCTCAGATCCACAACCAGCTCGCTCCTCCGGGTCCCAAACACCGAGCTCCGCAACATGGGCGACCGGGCCTCTGGCTTATGGAACAGTCTCCCTGATCACGTGAGGGCAACACTGACCCTGGACGGGCCAAAAAACCTTTTTAATCAGGAAGGTGTTTTTGACTTTGTGTTAAATCACTGACAGCTATTTTCTTTTCTATTATAGTTTGTTTTTTAACTATCTACTGGCTCTGAATGTAAAGTGCTTTACAAATAAAATGCATTTTTTATTAATGACTTATATCCAAGAAATGTGTGCACATCACTGGTCAACACAAGATGTGTTTGCACGATCCTCCTTGGAGAAACTTGACTGGTCGACAAAATCGAATGCGTCGATTAAAAACCCTCGTTTATCAAGGACAGTCGTAACAATCGTAGAAAGGAATGAACTCCTCTCAAATGTCGCTTTGTGCGAACCGACTCGTCGTCTGAACCCTTCAAACAATCCGCACGCTGCTACCAATGACTGAAAGACACGCTTTCTCACTCGGACCACACTGGATATCATGCACCTCTGCTAAATGTTACTTCAGTGAGGACCAGTTTGCTTACAAGTCTTTCCTGTCCACCGCTAACTGGCCTGGCCTGTCAGGATGGTGAGAGGCTGTCACCATCATAGGGGTGACCGGAGGAAACGTACATTAGCTTATGCCGGCTGGCAAGTCTTTCTAATGTGTGAAATTGCTCATGTAGTTCAAAAACACTCCTCGGACATCTGTGTCATCGGGACACTGGTGTTTCTGGGGAAAATGCTGACTTGCAGTTTTTTACTTACAATTTAAAGCGTAGAGGTGTATTACCGTGCAGGGCATATTACGGGGCAGATGTTACAACAGATGTATTCACAATATTTAGAGGGCCAGGAAGGGTGAGTGTAAAGTGGACTTTAAACCTAAATCAGCGGCTCTCAACCTTTTTGATTTGTTTCCCAACCCCCTAAATGAGCATTTCAACTCAATTGTGATTTTTTTTCCTGTAAAAGTGAAAGAATCCTATTTTTATATTTTTCATTTTACACAAAAGTCTGAAAAAATAATAATTCTGGCTATATGTTTTTTTTCTTCCTATTTCCTTCAGTCATCTTGTGACCACTGCCATTTATTTTGGGTACCCTTGGAGGGTCCTTAACCCCAGGTTTGAGTCCAGTGATTTAGAAGGACTGCACCATTTGTTTATTCATGTTTCAACCGTCTCACCACAAATTACATTTTTCTTGTGTACATTCTCGGTCTCGGGCTTGTCGTTAAATGTAATTGATGAAGACGGTTCTCCTCTCTCTGACTGTGCCGATCGTTTGCGTCCATCTGTGTTCAAGGAGATTTTCAAAGCCCAGAGCGAATAGCAAGAGAGGCAGATTGAGACAGATGAAACGGTGTGTCGCGTTAGCCCGGCAAGCTAACGGTCATTAAAAGGATTCAGGTCAGTATGCGCTCTCAAATTTGGCAAAAGAAGTCGTTTCCAGTCTGCCTGGGTCTCAGTCTTAGGCCGCTGCAGAATTCTAGTCTGAGATGATCCGGGACATATCCTCCAATTTGATCTTGTGGCATACGTCATAACAGAAGAATTCACTGGAACTTGCCAGAAATGTATCTGAAGAAAAGAAGTAGCGTTCAATACCAGAGTGGCCTCTAACCTTAGTGGCCTCCTATCACTTTGACAAAAGAAAAAAAACATGGTTTCATCAGCATTTATCATTATAGCAGCCGAACTTCCAGTAACTCCACGAACGGCCGAAGAGGTGAAGCCCAAGGCCTGATGGGATTGTGGATGGGGGGGGTGGGGGGTGGTGAATGACTGTGCAAGGGCTGAGGGCACGGAGGAGGCCGAGTCTGCTCAGCTGAGAGCAATGTCTCACCAAGGTACCAGAATTTCTTCATTAACGAAGACACACAGACATCAGAGGGACGGGGTTGGGGTTTTGGGGCGGACGAGGGGGCGGTCTGCAAACACATCTCCCTGCCGCTGCGCTGACTCGCTGTTCCAGACTTGACAACTTGTTTTTTGGCAGCCCCCCCCACCCCCTCGTAAATCACCCGCGAGGCCCTGCACAATGTGACTCACCATCATAATCGCAATGTTTGCGGAGGCCGCTTCGCCCTTCTGTCTTCCTCCATAAGGCTCGCTCGGTGGCACATTCTGGGAAGTGGAGGAGGGATACGTGAGGGGACGCCGGGACAAAGAGGAGACTCATCCGTCACATTGAGACACACCCAAACATGAATGAAAACGCAAGTCGAATTGTCGCTGTCTCCATTCTTTCTTTCAATTATTGATATGTATTTTCTTTTATGTCATTAATAAACTCCAATTCTGTCTCTAAAACAGATGGAATATGTAGTTCTGGTGGTTTTTACACTGCAACTCCACCACAACAAAACCCAATAACTACAGTCACAATAAGGCAACAGTGAACTAACTCAACATCTGCATCTGTCCTCCACACATGGGTGCTGGGCACACTCTGTAAAGCGTATTTAGAACACACACTTCCAGGGGTGGAGAGGAGGCCAGTGTGCAAAGTCAAACTCCAATTGTCAATTAGTGGAGGCCAACACAGGCTGCAGGCTGGGGTGTACAGAGCAGATCAGCCATCTAGGAGAACAAAGGCTTCTGTGAGCTCAGGGTCCTCAGATCAACGCGCGCGCGCACACACACACACACACACTCTGTGAGTGAGAGGTAAGAGATGGCTCTGGGCCCAGCAGGACCTGTTTATCGCTCCAGACTGAGCAAAGACCATCAGCAAACATCCTGCCCACTAAGTCTGGACAAGTGCTCATAAACAGGTTTGCATCAACACGCATACACTCTCTCTTTTATTGTATTGTTTACTGAATGTAATAAAGTCATTCCACTTTCAAACTCAAAGCTCAAACTAAAAGTAGCTCAATAGCTTACTCCCTATATATGTGGTAGAGATTATCGACACACTGGTGTTACATACTATTATTGGCCCAGTATGATTCACAAATACTCGCTAATATCAAAATAATGTCAGTTGCTCATTGGTCCAGTAAATAAAATACAAGAATATTATTTATATCATCAGAATCAGAACCTTTTATTGCCAAGTATATTTTCACATACAAGGAATTTATCATGGCGGGTGGTGCAACAAATAATGATAAATAATCAACAACAATCAACACAGTGCAAGAATTGAAACATGTTAAATGTACAGAAGAATATAAAATTTAAAATAAAGTGCACAGACTAACAGTACTTTAACGTCTTTAAATATCATATATGGGAAGTGCATACTAGGACATGTTTAAAAAACAAATCAGTTGGATTACTGTGCAGGGAAATAATACAATTTATACTGTACATATATGATATATACATCCATCCATCCATCCATTTTCAATACCGCTTATCCTCATTAGGGTCGCGGGGCGCTGGAGCCTATCCCAGCTGACATAGGGCGAAGGCAGGGGACACCCTGGACAGGCCGCCAGTCCATCGAGGGCACATGTAGGGACATACAACCATTCACTCTCACATTCACACCTATGGGCAATTTAGAGATCAATTAACCTGCAGCATGTCTTTGGACTGTGGGAGGAAGCCGGAGAGCCCGGAGAGAACCCACGCTGCCACGGGGAGAACATGCAAACTCCACACAGAAGGACCACTCCGACCGGGAATCGAACCCGCGGCCCTCTTGCTGTGAGGCGACTGTGCTAGCCACTACACCACCGTGCAGCCCATGATGATATATATATATATATATATATATATATATATATATATATATATATATATATATATATATATATATATATATATACAGTACTGCATATATACATATATGTAACTATGATAAAATGATAACTAATAACTTTTTTGTCTCCCGTCCTCCTTGGGCCCTACATTACCCACAATGCAACTTATCTGTCAATAGGAGGCAACCTGCGGGTCTGAAAAGTGAAGCCGATGCCGAAAGTGCCTTGAACTTGCATTCTTTCTAAAAGCCAGCAGGGGGCGACTCCTCCGGTTGCAAAAAGAAGTCTGGTTGTACCTATGTCTAAGAGAAAATGGCCCTACTTCTCACTTATTTACTTCAGTAAACATTGTAAACACTAGTTTATATTTCATTTCAAGTCTTCTTCGATACTGCGTGATGTTCATCTACCATAAAGCTATGCTTGAGGGCGTGGCTATCTTGTGATTGAGTTTTCACTGTTTCCGTCTTTGAACTTTAACCCTTTCACAGTGAGTTTGTCGTAACATGTTGGTCACCTAAAGATTCTTCGGTGTTCGGTTGTACTCAGCTCCACCCTTTTGTGACACTCCTTGGTTGCAGAAAAACAAGATGGCGAGGCTTCAAAACCCGAGTCCACAAACCAAAGTCACAGCGACTCCGTCCATTTCTTTTAGGCAGTCTATGGTCAAGCCAGAGATGCGGGTGTGCTACGCTAGCTCAGTAGCAGCTAATGCCGTGTGCGGGCTGCAGAGGTCTGTTAGCTTCACTTCTTTCTAATTCCACATTCACCAATTATTTCAGAGTCTTCAGCCCCAACCGATGCTGACTCAATCGACACAACTTGAGGCCATTAATCAATCTTCTTGTAGCTTCCTCTGACGTGTCAGCGGCTGGCTTCAGGTCAGTCTGTGTCAGTGATGAACTTGTGAACATAGGGCAGCGTTTATCAGCTAAACTGCCAGATATTGGTCCTGGGAGTCCAAACCAGGTCCAAACAGACATTTAGTAACCTGTAATAATAATAATAACAATGTATACAAATTATGCACACAATATAATAATTAAACACTAAGGTAAGACAGCACTTTATTAATCCAAAATGAAATAAGAAGAATAAGAAAAGTGATTAAGAGACTTGTATAGCGCCGCTAAAAAGGATTTCTGCCTTCTTCCACGAAGAAAAGAATACACCCAAGGTTATTTTTTCCACATCTGAATGGATATCCATAATCTCAAAAGCGGAACATCACATCTCATTTGACAGTTTTGAACAAGGCAGCTACTGTATTTTAACGGAGGAAGAATCCTAAATTTGGAAAGGCAGTAAAGTGGAGGTATTCAGAGATGTGGGCGTTTCATGAGGGGACCTTTGCTCCGGTGCGATCGGCCCCGCCAGCTGCAGGTCACATTGCTGCTTCATTACTGTTTGCCCGTGGCCCCGTGACCCTCCAGCCTTCATTTGCACCTCGGTGAGGACCACTCCATCACTGCTCGGGGGCCGAGCCTCTGTGGGCCCGACACACACATCACACCCCTGACATCATGAGTGCACGGCCAAGCCACGGGCCTCAGGTACGAGCCGGGGACAGAGACGAATCAACCATAAAGTACTTTAACTGTTTATTTGTTTTGCCTCTGTGGTTTTTCTCTCTTGTCGATTGGGCTCGGTACTGCAAATGCTGATTTCTATTATTACCTAATATTAACATTTATTCCTATGTATGTTTTTGTAAATTTTTTTGAAAAATACTATATCCCTTTTTCCTTTTACATTTTAACAAATTGAGAAGTGTTGAACACAAATTTGTGTAAAATACGACCTCCAGTCAGCGAGAATCAAAATGTAAATAAGCACCATTATAAACAACATTTTTAAATGCATCATTTCAAGACCATGACTCTTTCTCTTGACAGATCCTTTCTTCAATAAACTTGTACACATTATTTGACTCTGCTCATAACAAATATTTAGAATAAATGATATGACATTATAACAAAGTGTTTAAATGAAGTGTTGTGCAAATAAAAAGGTTGGTAAACTGAGTAGGGTTGTGTTTGAATCCACTATGGTCCTGCTAATAAAGCAACGCTGCCTTTGGAGTGATAGCTGTGTTATTGTGCAGATCTTAGCTTATTGCATTCGATCCCAGGTGTTGGTCTTTTGGGTTCGTATTCACTGCCTTTGACTTTCCTCACATGCAGATCTGAACGTGTTAGCCGTATGTCGCACTATAACGCAGATTGTAACAAAAGGGTGCCGGCGATGGAAACGTACCCCGACCGATGGTTTAAAGCGGACCCTTCTCCATCAGCGCGTCAGAAGAAGCCACGTTCACTTAGCGAAGCTGTGCGGAAGCTGTTATTTAAAGTCAGCTTGTACTGCAGGGCCAAAAGTTTGATGCTCGAGGGCAACGTGAGAGTTACAACTCAACTCTAAACCCGTGGGCTCCAAATGAGAATATAAGAAATGCTGTTGATGTTCTTCTTCTTGATTAAAACTGGTTTTCCCTTTGACCTGACAGAATGTACAACTTTAGTGTTAATGTACACAGTGTTTTATGCTTTCTTTCTCTTTTTTCTGTGTATTAAAAGCTTTGTGTCAAGAAAACAGCTAATAGGTAATACTTATTATAGTACACTTAAAGGTAAAAATCCCTCGAGTTACAATTATTGTACAAGGTATGCAACAAACAAGACATAATTTGAGAAAACAAACATTTTTTAATTTATTATTAAATGACATAAATAAAACTCACAGCGAGTTCAAATACAAATAGATAGTTATGTACATGTGTTTGTGCAGGGGGGGGGGGGTCTTGACAAAACCCTGCCAGGATGCATAAGGCACTTGTGTCTCTCAGTCCGATCTTGGAACATTTATTGCAATCCGAAAAGCCACATTTATACGGAAAACACAGGACGTTAATTTATTCTATTTACACACATATACACATTTATGTTAGCAGAACCATTTTTTCATCTTATATATTTCAGAATAAAAACAATAATATAAAGGATTGCTTAGTTGAGTTTGCTTGTGTGGCACCAAAGGGTTTTTTAAAACGGTGTAATAAACATGTTATGAATGGGTAATAAGCATTACTAAGAGCAGAGAGGGAGTTCTGATCATGCAGCTATTCTAAGGCTTGTTATTCTAGTATGATATTGTCCATCATGGAAAGAGATGAATGTCTTTCAAGTTCTGTCTTACCACATCAACTGCTCAGTATGACCTATAACTGAACACCTTTTTTATTTTTTATTAGAGGCTATGGAATGACTAATCAAAGTGTTTTTTCACAAACAGGAGCCAGAAGAGATCCTTGCAGGTGTCACATTTCATCTTCTCCAGGACCTTTTATTTGTGTCTTTAGTCCTGCTATTAAAGCCTCGAGACGGCCGCGAGGCAGCAGACTTCATAGCTCAGTAGCTCTGGGCCACAGGTGCCCAGGACGCGGTCAGCCTGGCGATGGAGCTCTCGAACTGGGCTTCCCCGACCCCGACCTCGCTCAGGCTGGGGTCATACATGGAGGAGGGCGAGGAGACGGGCAGCGAGGAGGTCAGGCCTGTGTATGAGGAGCCCCTCAGGAACTGTGAGGTCAAACCTCCAGGTATGGAGCCCGTGGCCGAGCCTGAGGGGGTGAGGGTGGTGCCGGCGACTGACCATAGGCTGGGGTACTGACTGTGGACGAGAGGGACAAGAAGGTTCTGTTATTGAGATGGCACTTGATATTGTCTACTCAAAAACGGAGGGTTCAAAGATGCAGGGATCATTGGGACATCCCAGCCCATTAAATGTACGCAGCACTGTTTCCATGTAGACAGGAAGCCTCATAGACACTGAACCACATGAATAATACAAAAAAAAATCAAAGGAGGTTTTATGCTGATGCTGTTATTTATTTCATTGGAAATAGACCAAGACATTCTGGAGCCATTCTTTAAAAAAAATGCAAATGTACATGATGTGTTAACCTGCGTCTGGTTACGAGGCTTACCTGGAATTAGATGTGGAGTTGGTGGTGTGGGACAGAGTGCCCATGCCTGTGGAGTTGGGGATCTGGAGAGCAGACCAGCTGTCGTGAGAGGGCAGAGTCCCTGAAGTGTTGTCCATGTAGTTGTCTGAAAATAAGATACAGACCACAACTTAATGCAAATTCTCTCATTTACTCTTTTTTTGGGACATCTGGTAAATGTGTAACTGCATAGGATGGAGAGGATGTGATACGGGGTCAGAAAGAGACACTGAGGTCGCCTAGTACGTATGGTCCAAGTGGGGTCTTACTTGTGCCGGAGGTGCGGTGGGGGTAGTGGCTGGGGTAAGGGGCCGCTCTGTGGCTCCTCAGGCTGGAGTAGCGCTCGCAGTAGGAGCCGGAGGAGTGGCCCGCTGCCCCACTGAACTGAGGAGGACTGCTGCTGGGGCAGATGGGACTCTGGCCTGGGAGGAACCAACCTCCGACTGTGAAATGAAACAGAATCAAGTCATATAACACATCACAGATCGCCTAGTGAAAATACAGAAGGCATACTATTTCGCCATTATTTAATGTACCATATTCAGTAAACGTCTAAAGAAAGGGAACTCACGCTGAGAGTAGCCAGACTGTTGGCTGTCTGCATTGTGATCGGGGATGTCTTTATGGTCGCTCCTGCAATCAAAAACAATAATATTAGATATCGTGCTGTCGGTCCACCAACTTGATCTTTTGATGAATATCGAGGTTCAAGCCTTTACCTTTCTTTGGCATCCAAGAAGGCTTTAGCGAAGGGGTTGTGCTTTATCTTCAGAGCGGTGATCTGTGTGAGGAGGACATGACAGCTGTGAGAATTTCAATCAATATTTGAGAAAAAGTCTGCGTTAATAAGGTTTCATTTAGCGCCGCTGACCTCTTCATTCTGGTAAGCGGTGACTGCGATGAACTGCGTTTCGGGGAAAGACTGGCTGCTGATCATCTTCTGGATGCCTCCAACCTTCACGATGTGTATCCTCGGCTCATATTTGTGCAGAGAATTCAGCATGATCTACGGAGAAATCCAAATCAATGTTACTACTTATCATTCTAATAAACGAGCAGCACCCGGTCAGTCTGATGCTTTTCTCCGATCAAGAGAAGTAGCGACAGCGAAGTGACATTCATCCAGTGGTTCCTTGAATTTAGGTTCTTAATTAATTAAGTAATTAGTTACCTGATTCAAATTATCCATATAATTTTGCCATAATTCAAAATACAGAAAACAAGTGCCTAAAACAACGTGAAATTGAGTGTTTATTGGAGTGTTATAATAATTTTATATAAGAAAGACTTTAAATGAATGCATATTGTTGTGCTATCGCCCAAATGTGGCACAGCTGAATTATTGTAAAACAGTGTCTGAAACGCTTTATGTTATAGTTATAGCTTATGGTATTCCTCGCGCACGGAACCTGCATTATATCTGTATTGTGTCTCCTCACCTGTCCGCCCCCGTTGAGTTTATTGGAGAGTTTCACTTTGCTGAAGGAGACCGGCGCTTTCATCCAGTGCGCTCCGAAGTTCGGGGAGTCCGGGTGGATGTAGACGCAGCTGGGGCTCTGGGGCTCCGGTTTGCCACCGGGGACCCACTCCCCGTTCACGTATTTCCACCGGTTGTTGTCCGCGGCCACGAAATCCAGCAGCACCGAGTACATGGCGTTGGGGTCGAGGCCGCTGACGCTGGCCCTGAGCACCGGAAACATCCTCCTGGAAAAACAACAAGGATGGCATTTTGTGAGCATGTGCACACGGCGTTTGTGAGCGCATTTCGACATTTCGATTTTAAGCCCATCATTTGACATTTAACTCATTCACACATCCAAGTTTCGTTTTTTTTTTTTAAATCGTCCCATTGGCCTTGGAGGCCTAGGGAGCGGCACATTTAAAACAGAGCAACGTACACGCGCGAGCCGGAGCCATATCTAAATAAAATGAACATTTAAAAAAAAAAAAAAAAGTAGCTTCTACACTTATCACACAAAAAAGAAAAAAAAGTGCGTAAAAAGCGCGTAAATGTGCCAGGCCCGTGCGTAAACGGCACCACCTCGGCATCTCCAACGGGCTGCTGCTTTATTGGACCTACCTTCCAGTCTTGGTGACAATCATCTCGTTGGTTAACTCTTTGAACTTGTTCCACAAATCTGCGTCATCCAGCGTCAGTTTAATATCCCTCTCGGACGCGTCCCCCTTCTCGCTGCCCTTCTGGAACTCGCTCTCCACGGCGCTGAGGAGATGCTCCAGGCGCTGGTCAGTGTTGGAAGAAGTCATTATTTCCAAGTAGAGAGTAGGTCGATCTAAATCCAAGATGTGTAGTGCAGGGGCTCACAGAGACACCGCTGGCAGAGGGAAGGCCCGAGTGATACTGCTTTCTAAACCTTGAGGCCTCACCATTTAAGGCCCCCCAGGGACCACATGGGGCTGTGGGGCGTGGTCTGTGCGGACACATCTCGCCTCTTTGACCGGGTTCAACGTCTCCAAACGCCCCCCCTCTCCCCCCTCTCTCCCCTCTCTCCCCCCTCTCCCCTCCTTCTCCCCACACACCCGGCTGAGCATCTCTCCACAATGTAACAGTTGTTTAGAATTTAAAAAGCTGTTACTTTTAAGTCTCCCCCCCCCCCCCCTCCCCCCACACACACCTGAACAGAAATCTATATTTCACAGCTTTTATGGAAGTTCAAATAATACATTTGCTGTAGTGGTTGGAAGTAGTTTACACTAAATCTCTTACAGTCTTTGGCAGTCGATGCTCATTCAAAGCTTTGCGTTGAAACAAAAGAAGGGAAGCGAGGCCACGGAGCCATGCCTTTGAACTCAGTTGTATATTTGCAAATAGTGCTAATCTTTTGTTTTCTCAAATCCACATGTGTTTACTGAGCATGGGCCATTAGGGCAGACTCTGTGTTCCTGTTGTGCCAAAGTGTGGACGGCACACAAGTGATGCCCAGATTTGCATAATGGGCCCGCATGACTCCCCCCCGAGACTCTGATATTAAACATTTCAGCCAGTTGGAGGCCGAGTGCTCGGCAGAAGCTGTTTCTCCCAAACCAAAGATGTGAAAAAGTCTTTCTGTTTGACATCATCTCGTCTCTGTTTTACTGGACACATTTGAGGCAGAGAGTGGGGCTGTATAGGTCGTGGACTATTGACGCAGAATGATTTTTTACAAACAGATTCCTGTCCTGTTTATTCATGTTCTTTCCTCAAAGTACAAACACATGTGAGCTTTCTAAAGTGTTGTAATTAACAATGAAATTGTTCTGGAGAGAATAGAGTTGATCTGTTTAACAGTTTGCATCCTGCTCTTATACGTGTCTCTCTGTTTTCCTTTAAACATGCACATAACTGGAAAAAGATCATGAAAATGTCACTACATTTATTTGACAATTCCAGGAAATAATTCTTTTTTAAATAGCGTGAATAATAACTTAGCAAATTAAGATTTTATGAACAAAACCTATGGAGAGTTCATACATTATTATTATACATTGTATAAATAAAGGCATTAGAATTAGCTTCACCTCGGCCTGCTGCACACTGATGCACCCGTAACAGTTATAACACTGAAAGGGGACATGTTGCTGTATCATGAGCATGTTGGACTTTTAAATACTTTAAGTAAATGTTCTTGCTCATACTTCTACATATGTGAAATGTGTAACGAAGTATTTTTACTTGATTATGTTACTATTTTTTAGGTCTGAGTACTCTGCAATGCAACTTGCCGTTCTTTGTGAGAAAATGTGCATTGTTACCGTAACCTTATATAAAGTAGATAAATGAGCTTCACCTCGGTCTGCTGTATAATCGAAATATTTTCCTATGCTTATAAATTAATCTATAAAATATCTAATATAACATAATATATTGGTTTGTAAAAAGTTTAGTTTGAAGACAAAAAAAATCTGTCTATGATTAAAATCACCAAACTTTGATGCTAAGTTTTTTTTAAAGGGGATGATAAGTACAGTGCTGTAATGGAGCGTTTCCACATAGAACCACCTCTGCAGGCCACCGGCCATCACCTGAAATACAGTATTCATTATGACGCTCCCCATTGATCCTGAGAAAGGTTTTAAAGTTTCACATCCCAGTCTTCTGGCTTTCTCGCCTCCGATTCCGCTGTCTGTGATGTACTTGGAATTGAGTGAAGGCTTTGGAGCGCGACTCCACTTTACTGCACTACTTCCTCCACTTCTACAGAGGCCATAAATGTAAAGGGGTTCTCTCACACCTTTCCATCCCGTATCATTCAGCAGTCTCTTCCTTCTCCCCCTGTGTGTGTGTGTGTGTGTGTGTGTGTGTGTGTGTGTGTGTGTGTGTGTGTGTGTGTGTGTGTGTGTGTGTGTGTGTGTGGGTGTGTGTGTGTGTGTGTGTGTGTGTGTGTGTGTGTGTGTTTTTTAATTTTGGCGGCTGCGAGAAGGACACAGAGAGTGTTAAAAAAAGCGGCTGCTGCATACAGGACCAAACCCCCGCAGGCCTAAAGGCTCTGCTGACCCCCGACAGACAGTCAGACTCACAGGGCGCTGCCTCATAACTCCACATTAAGATTTAATTCACTCCTCGTGCCCGCTTGATAAATCAGGGACGAGTCGTGTGTGTGTGTGTAGCTGCAGCAACTAAAAACACTCTCGGCTGAAGCTCAGCTGCGTGTCCTGCGTTCGTCCGGTGTTGCCCTGGTGAGAATTGTTAAAGCGCAAAACAACACAAAACATCCACACAGTTTGACTGGCGGGCCCGAACCCGGCGTGCGGGGAGGAGCATCTCCGTCCCACGCGGTGAGGGAACGTCTGCTCTGAAAAATGAAGTTTACTTGAAAAAGCAGCCAAGGTTTTTGCCCCTCAGCTTTTTCTCCCCACGGCCGCCTCGGCGAGCTGAGGGTTAACCTGACGCAGGCCTCGCTGTGGCATCGGCACACACTCACCTAGGTGAGAAATATTGCAGAGGTCTGGTGCTTCACAAAGGGACAGTTATAACGATGCATATTTTCCAGAGGACTTCGCCGGCCTAAATCAGTAAACACAAGGAGGTGGGTGAGTCAGCCCTGGGAAGAAAAAAGCACTCACACAAACACACTCATGAAGTCTTTTTTTATGTATTTGTGACTATGACATAAGCAAAAGTTACTGAACAAAACAACACAATAGCTGGGAGGACCAAAAGTAAGAAAGGGTCTCAGAGGTGCCGGCGGACCTGGAGCGATATAATGCATCGAAGAATGTGTCTGAAAATAAAGACCGTGCAGTTTAGTGATGGAATCATTTATATCAAATGTGAACTGTGGAAAACAAACAGTGAGCATGGTAGACGCACATCACACAACTTCAACAGGTGCTGGATTAGAACATCTAATCCAGGTAAGAAACAAACAACAGATCCACGCACTGTGTTAAATGATCTTTGTCGTTATCACATCACCATCCCAACGCAGAGCAGCAATGTGGACACAAACACATTCACAAGTCAGGTGATTGAGATCACCTGAGTTGGCCCAATCGGAGGCGTGGCTGTGCATTTAAAATCACTTAAACGTGATAAACTGGGATTAAACGTGTTTATCACGTTTTTATAGTTAATACAACAAAGTACTTGATTGACAGACTTTACTTTTACAAATATCTTAAAGAATTAGATCGTAGAAAGACTAAAACGATCCCTCGTGAGTGTGATTGCAAATTTTGTTTGTGATCTTTTGAGTACACTTTAGTTTAATTCTGATCTTGTGACATATTATATATTTTTTATAGTATTATATAGTTTTGTTATTAGTGTGTAAATCTAAAACTTAGCTTCAGCATTCTCCACCATGAGCTACTGGTCACACCAGGCTGCAGCAGCATAACTCCTCTGTGTGTTGATGGAGTGAGGTTGCATTTTATAGAATAATAGAATAAGATTTTTTAATTAATTTCTATTATACATGACATCTATTTGCACTTCTGTCCATCCTGGGAGAGAAGACCCCTCCTCTGTGCCGATGTGAGGTCCTGAGACCGAGGATGTCTCAGATTGGAAAGCCTTCTGAGGCAAATTTGGGATTTGTGAATTTTGACGACACAAATAAATTGAATTAAAAACAAATTGAATTGCATAGTATTGCTTTTAGTAAAAGTATTAATACCACAGTGTAAAGTCCTCAGAATCCTAATTATTATTTCTTATTATTTTTTTGCAAGTGTTATAATTAGTAGACATTTTGCATTCAAAATCTTCATGTAAAGAACTAAACCTGTCAGATTAAAATGAAAATAAATCCCTCTTGTAGAAAGTAGCCTAAACTGCAACTATTCAAGTTCAATATCCTTGTTATGTATTTTTGATGTGTCTCTGACCTTTGACCTAAAGCTATTTGATAAAGATACATTTACACTCTGTGTTATTTTTCATGTAATTTATTAATGTTGCATTGTGTGGAGCTAAAGACAGAAAGAGAGTGGGTGAAACAACCAGCAGCCACACACACACACACACACACACACACACACACACACACAGCACCAGCCCTCCGTGATGTGGATTGGGCCCTGAGCTTCGTCTGTCACTTTTGCGTTTCCACTTCAAGTTCAGGAAATCTAAACTTTCCTCTTCTAATCACCCGTCCCTTTGAAAGGGATAAAAAGAATTAGTGGGGACAGTAATTGCCCCCCCCCCCCCCCCCCCCCCCTTGCGCCCCCCCCTCCCCCCGGCCCTCATCTGGGTGCCCTACAGTAGACCTTGTGGGACCTTTGGCATGCTAATGACAGGAGGCTCAGCTTTGACACTACAGGGACGGACCCAGCCAGAAATGCTGAGGAGACCACGGCGAGGACAACTTGTTAAGGCAGCACCAAGATGTGTCATTTCAGAAAATGAACTATAAACTATAAGTACAGCTCCCATGAAGGAGACAGTTGAACCGTATTATGAAACGAGGCATCGCTGACGGGAATGAGTAAAGGTTGAAGTCGGGTTTCTAGAAACAACTTTAAAACATGAGGGAACTGATGACAAATGGGAGAAGTTTGAAAATATCCTTGAGGAACTTCTTTCCATTGGACATATTCATGTTGCCTGCCGAGTAAAAAAAGAAATCATAAACAGCTGGGCTGGATTCAACCGACTAGAAGAAAATACTCGCAAATGTAGTGGAGTAGACAAAGCATCCTGAAAATATTAAAGTTAAGTACAGGTGCCCTTAATATTGTACTTAAGTAAGGGTTGTTTTATCAATGCTTTGTTTAGTGTTTGCATTTGGGCCAGTGTGTTATGGGACACAATTAATCCAAAACAAAGAAGAAGAAATCAAAATAATACACCAAGATTACGACCATGCTCTCAGGAGCAGGGCAGGTATGACTCCTGTATAATTAATTAGTTTTACACACAAAGGTTGTCTTATCTGGTTATTAGGTGTCCTAATATATTTAATCGTTCAGTTTCTCTCACTAATGCACTGCAGGTTTTATTTAAGGACGTATCCAGAGCTCAGCTTTGCTTTTACATTTTGATTTCTATAAATTATCATAAATTATGCTCCGATATACGGGGGGGGGGGGGGGGGGGGGGGGACATTGTGACTGATTCATGTTTTTCCCCCCCGAGCAGATAGCGAAGTTGTATTTCACACTCATTTTCTTCCTCGCAGGTTTCCTCTTTTCTTTCTTTCTTTTTCTTTCCACAGCGATCGCTGCTGCTGCCTGATGTAAATATGAGCAGCTGAGGTCAGCAGACACCAGTGTGTGAGAAAACACAGTTAAATCTCCGTGCTGCAGCCCCCAGCTGTGTGCACAACACATACACAAACACACACACACAGATCTCCTTCTAACGTGAAGAGGGATTGACTGAGGCTGTGCTGGGAAGATCGAAAGACATTAGCAAATATTAGCAGATATCAATCATAACTTTTGGGTGGATCATCATAACCCGGCCCCGCTGTCTGCTCTTATAAACCACCACAGTCTGCTATAGGACGCTCTCTCTCTGCTCAGACCTGGGTGGCTGGGTTCTTTAGTGGGAGGGTTGAGTGGGCAGGGGTGGGGGTGGGGGTGAGATCAAAAGGAGCGAGGCCAGTTTCCACTGACAAACAGTAAGTGTTAAAGACAGAGGATTAATGATAGGTGCAGCCAGGAACATTATTTACCCAGAGTCAGAGGACGTGTGACTTCAGAGCTCATCACCCTCTTCCTCTGGGGGCACTTCCTCTCTATATAAATGCACAATTAAAATGAGATGTTCACACAACGCCGTGTCACCTTCAAATGCATTACCAACGAGGCATCAGCATCTTACTTGCTTACCACATTGCCAAAGCAATAATACGAGCGACTAATTAACTGGGAAATGTCCGTGGTAAATGAATACGCCGCTAAAGCACAAAAGAAAGCGCTGGCCATTTACCACAGGTGCCACAACGTTAGATGCACTTTGTGTTGTCACTGCTAAAGCACCGTTTATATCTGAACCGGCGGTGGTCAACATAGGGGTCGGGGCACCGTTAAGAGTCGCAAGATAGATCTGCGGGGGTTATGAGATGATTATCAGACTAAAAGTCTTCGGTCCTCTAACTGTATTTTTAAATTCAGATAAAACAAAGGGGAAAAACAACATAATTATGATGTGCACAAACTGGGCTTGACAAATATATGCTCATTACAAATGGATGACATAAAAAAATAACTTTCAAAGCAATATAGACTAAAATCTCCAATTGCTGTTGAAGATTTTGAAACATTGCTGAAACATTGACTGAAACATTGAATTTCCGTGTCATTATAATGGAGGAGTAAGGGGACAGATTATTGCAATAGAGCCAAAAAGAAACATAGATAGATAGATAGATAGATAGATAGATAGATAGATAGATAGATAGATAGATAGATAGATAGATAGATAGATAGATAGATAGATAGATAGATAGATAGATAGATAGATAGATAGATAGATAGATAGATAGATAGATAGATAGATAGATAGATAGATAGATACTTTATTACTCACAAGGGGAATTAATTTCATCCAACTGTCAATCTTTTGCACAGGTGACTCAAAAGCTGGATCACCTGATTATTTATGGGGTTAAATAGATGTATAAAATGCTGTCGCAACAGTGACAATTGGCTGCAAATAGCTGTGGTTTTCTTGGGATGCACTGATCCAGGTGTTTACTATTCTTGTCTAAATGGACAAGTTGACCCAAAAGATTTCTTTCTGTTCTTATGGTATCTTGTTCTCGTTGCTCTCTTTTCAATCACCTCGACCCTGTTTACCAGCAGTTTGTAAGGTGACGCTCATTTCCTGTTGTACTGGAAGGAAGCATCGTTGCCTGTGAGCCCTGGCATGCAGCTATACCTCTACGGGTGTCCAGGGGCCCCAGAGAGGCCGCCAGCGTCTGCCTGCAGAGTCTGGGGGACCGGCAGGACTATAGGAAAGGTGGTGGTGGGGGGTGGGGGCTCCACTGCACCGTAAACTGGAGGGGGGGTAAACAAAGGGGGTCGGGCAGCTTTTACTGCCTTCCCACGCCAAGCAGCAGCAGCAGCTGACTGGAAAGTGTTACCTGGGATATGCCGAGTCGCCCCCTCCACCAGCAGACAGCCAATCTGAATGCAGGCGCAGGGACCCAGGTGTACAAACAGCAAACAGTGGGGCCACATCAAAGGGTCTCATTAAAAGACAATAGATGCAGCCCTCCTCCTCATCTCCCCGGCCTCCCACCCACTCAAGTCCTGCCAGGGCTTTGACCACAACACACGGCCCTTCCAGCTGTACAGCATCCCCCCCCAAGACCAGCACACTGCCCTCTACTGCCCAGCGTGGTGGTGAGAGGGCAGGATTCCGGCTTCATTCAGCCTCCAGTCCAATTGGACTGAAACATAAACGTGTGAAATGAATGAAAAGAGAGTTTTTGTGAATTTAAGTGTTATTGTTTATTATTGCTAAAGGCTTTGGTCTGTTTAAGAGGCTAATCGGATGAGCCGTTATCAAGTCATTTTCATTAACCCATCACCATGACAACAGTTATAATGGGAGCAGTATGAAAATGCCTTTATACAGCTACGTACCTTCAAGGGGATATTCTATTATTGAATATAATCTCATGTTTCCAAAGCCTGATCAATCTGATTCCACTGCAATAGAGCTCCACTGTAAAACATCTCAATCTGCCACACTGTCGTTTATTTGTACACACACACACACACACACACACACACACACACACACACACACACACACACACACACACACACACACCTTTCTGCTGCTGTTAATACTCACAAGGAGATATGTGTAGTAATCCGCTGGTGAAAATAGTCCCCAACAAATGTACAATTCAGTATTTTTGCAAAAACATTAAAGTAGTTTTAAAAGAAAGTATATATTTGAAAAAGGTGGATGTGATGGGGCTGAGAAACACAGACAGGAAGTTGAGGGAAAAATACAGAATATCGTCTTTAGAAGGCTATACCAGCCCTTTTATATGTTTTAGCCCATTTACTTCACATGACCTATACTTAAAATCAGAGCTTACTGTATTATTATGAAACCCACACCGTAATACTATTCAAGGCTTCCATTGGTTTCTATTCAATTGCCATCAGTGAGCCGACTCGTGAAAATTGGCCGCGTAATCAATCACAGCGAAAATCAAATCTGCGTAAATGTCAAAGTTACATTATGTATTTATGTATTTTACTGTGCATTTCATGGGCCACCTAATAGATTTACAAATCACATGGAAATGAATGGAAATCAACGGCTGCCTAGAAGAAATACATCCAGAAGTCTAAAACGGTACAACGCGCGTTTGAAATGGTCAGAAAAAAAAGTAAAATGCACCTCAATTGTAGATAAAAGAGCAAACGCATTCAAATGCACTCTCATGGTCCTTCAACATGAATGTATTCTCCTCATCCTTCATTTTAATCCAATGGTACCTCATGTTCTTTTTTTAAAAATTTCTTGAGGGCTTTTCCTCTCAAGTCGATGGAAAATAAATCTCCCTCGCTTCCTCTCCAGATGTCAGAGGCCTGACAGATGTGCCATTTATGCTTATGATAGATGAAGTAAACACCTCTGTAATAAAGTTATTATAATAATTTCTTGTTCAGCTGTCAGCAATCATTGTAGGAAAACAGTACTCCTGCTCACGCTTCCCCATCTACATATAAACCACAACGTTGAGCGTCTCTTGTGCAAACTTTGCATGTTAAATGGGGTCCCTGAAGTCGCCGGGGATTACTTGCGCGGGCATTTCTGCACCAGTCGGAAGATGCGAGACGCAGGAAGACGTTATCACTCATCCCAGCAAAAAAGCAAAACAACACACACAGACACACACACACACGCACACACATTTTTAAGAGCAGCCCCCTAAAGGCCTGCGCTGCGCCGTTAGGTGGGGAGCTGGCCTGGGAACAGCCTATCTGGACTCCACAGACAGCAGCAGCCTCCAGCTTTGATGGGGAAGCCTCTTTGTAGTTGGCCTGGAGATGGCTTGTAAGTCAGTAAAAGTGAGGGCTAAATGGCTCCCTAACAGGAAGCAGTTTACACGGTGACGCTCAACCTGACTGTGGCCCTCTATTGTCCCGAGCCCCATGTCCCACTTCATTACCATTTCCATAAGAAAGGAACAGTAATTGCCCCTTTTCTTCTGCTGCCCCTTCATCTTCGAGTGTTTCTTCTTTCTTTCTTTTTTTTAATTTGTACCCCCCCTTCCTTTTTTCTCCTGCTCAATCCCTCTCTATCAGGCTCTCGACGGGCTGGAAAATACATTTGATACACTTTATAATTTACAAGGGACTGTATGCAGATTGTCTCACACCAAACTCTTGTTTTCTTTATACTCTCCGATCTCCACTTTTTTAAGTACATGTACACAAGATGAAAAGGGGGTACATTAATCTTTACAATAATATTATTTCCAGTGCCACACGACCTTCCAAAAGTACCCAAAAGGTCCAAAGTATCGGATCAGTGTTTGTGCTGGAGGTCCTGAGACTCTCCTGACCTTTGACCTGACCTTAGATGGAGGACATGTCTGCTTGGGCAACTCACTGATCAATGCAGAGGATGACTGTCTCCCCTGGGTTCCTTGTGAAGACACAACAAGAAAAGAAAAGCGTCATGCCTTGTTATTATTCGTTGTGTTCTTTCTTTGATTTATATCTGTTATTTTAGCACACTTGTATGCACACTATTGCCATACAACCACTCGTGTATTTATTTCCTCTGATGCCATTTATGCATCAATGAATCAGTCCATTTTCACATGTATTCTATACGTCATATGTGCTAATTGAAGAAAAAAAAACATTTGCTACATTTGTCTCTCCAAAAAATCCCCAACATAATGGCTTATTCAGCAAAAGAAATCTGAGGTTCCTCAAACTTTTAAGGAGCATTTAATCCTCTAAAAACAAATCTAAATCACTAAATTTGGAGAAACATGATGAATGACAAAACAAAAAAGCACTTTTCTATTTGTAGTTTTGTCTGTGATGTAAATGCATCAATACGTTATTGTACTGTAATGCTTTACCGCTGATGCTTTTTGAATTTGAGAATTCAGCCCCCATCTATCACAGATGTGTGCTGAGTGCGTTTATTCACTATTTATCTGTCTGTAAATCATCCAAGAAAAAAAAGAGGCATCTTTAACCGCTCCTGAGGGCAGATGGATCACTGCGGCGGGTATTTTAGTCAGGAAAACGAGACAATAGAATCGATAGAATAAAACAAATGCCTGGAATCAACACTTGGGACAAGGGGGCCAGAGTGGATATACACTCTGTCTCACCTTCACGCCGCGGCCCCCATCGCCGGCCTCCTTTGCCTCACTTTGAACTTCCGAGGTGACTAAAGGGTAAATGCAGCGACAACATAATTAATCTATGCGGAGAGAACGAGCAACGGGCCTCCGTGTGTCGGTAATCCTATCAGGAGCAGCGGGGATACGTGCAAACAACCAAAGTCAAACATGTTGTTTCACACCGGCTCCCGGTAGGATACCTGGACCCCACTGATACCTCCTCAGAGGCAGCAGAGGCAGCTACTCCTGAGACAGATGGATGGGTTGAAAGGCGAGAGCTGTATACGGCTTGTACACGGACTCGTATCATTTGTGCGTGGGATTTAAATGCTTCTGATCAGGACAACATTGTGGCGTCTCCTCAGTTTCCTGAGGCCCTCTCTCCGTGGGAAGGCTGCAGGTAGTGTTGCTGTCGAGGGCAGGGGAGGGGCCGCCGGACACCCTCGGTGGAGGAACTGTTTTAATCATGGCCCCATGTGGACGCCGACAAAAGAGCCCGGTCGGAATCACCGTCTGCTCTTTTGTTGCAAGGGGAGCCACCGAGGCTGGGAGTGGGCTGCGGGCTCAGTCGCTGCTCCCCGTCACCACAGCAGGCCTCCTGTTTATTTGCTTTGGAGATTGTTTTATCCCAGGTGACAGTGAAGGTAGCGGGTTCCCGGGATGATGTATTGCACTGTAATCGGGTGTTTTTTAAACCTTTTAAACCAGCCGTCCGGTAACGGTTGTGAGCAGAGTGGGAGAGATATGGCCGTGAAAGGCCTTCAGTCGGTCACGTTCAGAAAGATTACAGTTAGAACGACACACGGCTTGATATCTAGACGGGGTGGACCAGGTCCTGACATTCACCAGCAATGTGTATTCAGATTGTATTCAGTCTATATTACTGCACCATGTATTATGTTGACATAACCCCCAGATGTTTGCAAAGTCTATTATTGCTGTAATGTATTGTTTTGTTTGAATTACATTTACTTTATCAGTTGCTATTAATAATCCAAGATTTGAGATTTGAGATAAAGTTCAACAGAGCTGATGAATATGAATATCCAAATATATTGTAAATATATAAATATGATCTAAATATACATTTAAATTAGAATTGTATAATTGAAAACATTAGTAGTGTTTGATTAGTTGATCATCAGAATATTTCTCAATTTTGATGATATATTAAAATATTAAGTATTATGTTTCTGGGGCATTAATGTTGACAACTGAGTAAACTCCATCCAGGTGTAGTTGAAAGCTAAAGTAAAGTGCACATTGAAGATAATCCTTTCAAAAAAATGTCACGGTCAAGTATGAAGTTTCATACTTAATGTCTGAATTATTTAAAAGGAATTATAATAAACAAGTTACTTGACAATGCAAACATTGATTTAAGCTCCGGTCTCATCCTTAAGTGGCTTTAAAGTCAGCTGCTTCAACATTTTTATATATTCGATATCTCTTCCTCTCCAACACTTAATAGAAGCTTTACAATGCTTACACTGAATACAAATATTAGAATTCATGTTTTTTTTATTCTTTATGACAGCGCCATTACATAAAATGGAGACATTTGACCTGTGAACATGTCAAAACCTCTACAGCCTATGGTCAAAACAACCGAGGGATGCAGCCTCCACAGGGCAACAGCGGCTTGCATCACCGAGACAGATGATGGCGGATGAATATTGATCACCGGGTTCTCATAAACGTGAACATGGCCTCTGCTGACTGTCTTGTCAACCCTCTGCTGCTTTGAGGGGACACAGCTGCCGACACTCTTTCAACGTTTGGTGACATTTTCATTGATCCTCGCAGTGATCTCTGGCTAAATGGCCCCCATGGAGTTTATTACAGAGGAGGAAAACATCTGTACAAATGAAGGTCTTGGAGAGGAAGCGTCGACTTAGAGCTCAGATATCTGCTATCTGTGCCGGGACAAATGCGTAAAAACTCTGAAGGGAGATTTGAACAAGAAGTCGGATTACATGTTTGGTGTTGTTTTGGTGACATAATGCTCATTTGCAGTTTGCCTATTGAGTTTTTGCATTCGCATCCATATGGACCAGTGTTTAAATAAAGCATGGTCCCCCTCTGGTGGCCACAATAGTCACCGCCGTGCTCCGGGTAGCTCTATGTTACTGTGTTGGATCAAATAATGTAATCTCCTGTGAATGTAAAATCAAACAATGCACAATGGGTTTGGTTGTTGTTGTTTTCAACAGCATGCGCGAGACGGGTGATGAATACGCCACAAATCATATAGAGAGGTGACAAGAATGCACGTCTCCACCAGTTTCACTTTCCCAGGCCTGCTTTTGTTGCCATGAATATTACACTGAGAATCAAATTACAGGCGCCGGCTTTGTGAATGATTGATATAATGCAACAGCATGCAGTAAAAAATGACTAGGGCATGTTTTATTCATGAGGGGGGGTTAAATAAACAATAACATCTCGGCTGAAACGGGAACACCAAAAGAACAATAGATTCATGAGAATAGCAAACACATTAGATAGTTGTGCTCTTGTTCATTGTTAACGTTATTGCACGACAATGTGTACATTTAGTCTGGATGCAGTTTGGATTCTGATGTCAGCGGCAGCGGACAAACACATCCCTCTCTGCCTTGAAGACTTGGACTTCAGAGAGACACGTTTGTGAACACGTCTCATCAGGCTTTATGGAATTTATATAAGTGAGTTTGCATTCATGTTGGACCTCTTTTGCTCTTCCCCGCTCTCTGAATTGGACACTTTCATTTGCACCAGTGTCTTTCACTCTCTCCAAACCATGACAAACAGATGCATTAGCTCCCTAATTGCTGAGATTACCAATGAGATGCCTTATGAGTTACCAGGGTTGCCTCCTAGAAATGAAAGCCCCGGCCAATTTGCATGGGAGGTAATTGAATCGGCCCCAGTGAGGGAGAGAGGGGACGTGCAGCGCATTACAGCCCAATTGGCTTCCCTGAGAGTGTGGCATGAAAAGCCATTTGCGAGCCCTGAATGCCAAGGGTTTGCTCTCTCATTCATGTAGAGTCCACTTCTTTCCCATCCACTCCAGCGGTTCAAACCCCGGGCCCCGGTTGATGGCTGTTGAATGGGGTTGCGTTCGGGGGCCCTCGCTCTTATGGGGAAATGACCAATCACTCGTTCATCTGGAAAGGCTGGGAACAGTCACGGAAGAGATGGGGTGTTGTGGTGGGGGGGGGATGACAGTCTGTGGGAATGTGAAATAAGATTATCGCTGCACAATTGTGTGTGTGAAGTGGGGGCGGAATAGTATAGGGTGGGGGGGTGGGGGGGTACATCGGGACAGCGGTGACATGTCAGATGGTATCAGCATGTTTGATTGGACTGACGAGGTGAACAAACCGACATTTGTATTCCCTGTTAATGCGATATCATATAATATAATACACTTTTTTTTCCTGCTGCGGCTGATGCATTTTCCGAAGGATATTCATTGACATTTTGATGCATTTAAATATTTATTTTGCTCCAATTGGACATGTTTGTCTTATTTGCATGTTTTGTATCCTTTTTCCTTCGCCTCGTATATCATAATGCTGACATGATACTCTCAAAAAGCTTGTCTAGTATACCTATTCTGTTCAACATTTTATATTGACCTTGACATACTACTATATGGCCAAAAGTATGTGGACACATGATTAATTACGTGTATGCCCACAGCAGGAACAGCCAATCGGAGACAAGGATGTATCTTACAGCTGCCGTATTGTTCATGTTATCCTGAAACTTAAAGTACATTATTTTAGTTTTTCTTGAAAAAAAAGTTGTTAAAATCGTAATATATCATCAACAGAAATTGAGATCTAAAAATCTAATCCAATATCATAAACTACAATGTTCAAATCAAATCTGTCTCTGCAGCCATATAGGATCTAGTCTTATTTGTATCTTTTACTTTAAAGCTGGGGTATGTTTTTGGTTTTATTCTGTAAATATTCCATAACAACCCTTTGACATAATGTAAAACAAGTGGTACCCCAGGTAATGCAGTTTTCTGGAAAAGCAAAAAATAAATATATAAATAAAAAAATCCTGTTCTACACATTCATTTTCAAACAGCAATCCCGATCTTGATTGTGATCCATATCCCGTTTTATATAGCAGCAGTTCTATAAGAACTATACCGCACCGTGTTCTTTGAGAACGCGTGGGCTCGTGAAAAGCCCTTTGAGAGGGCGTGCTGCGCTTCGAGGGCATAGTTAGTCCAATATCGGTGAAGCGTTTCAGAGATGGAGGGGGAAACGCTGCGGCTCCCTGCTCACGCAGAAGGCCAAACTATTAGAGAGATGAAGGGAAAAATAGTTTGTACTTCTGCTTGCCGGCTACGTTTTTGCCCAATGATGCCAACAATATACCACTGCTACCTACCCCCTAGCTTTATGTCCAACATTATACTTTCAGCTGTTTCAAAAATATGCCCCCCCCCAGACCTCAACCCATCCAACACCTTTGAGATGAAGTGAAACACCGACTGTGAGCCAGACCTGCAGCCGAGGGTGCTAACAGCAGCAGAGTCAGCCCACTGGATTTGGAGGGTGTAATGTTCAGGTTTACCTTTGGTTATATACTTTAAACCCAATTAGCTGTGAGCTCATTGATATAGACTCAACTTTCTCCCTTAATGATTATTAAGTTTCATTTGATCGTGTGTACGTTACATTGGGCTCATTTACTGCATGTGGATTAGAGACCAGCAATGCAAAATAAAACAGTTATACAAAAAACAATATTGTCTTGTTAGCGTGGCTGGACAACAGATGAGGGTCTGAGTCCTTTCCATTCGCTGCCTCGTGCATCTCTTTTGTCTTCAGACCACAGTAAAGAGAAACAACTTGTTTATTTTTAGTGCTGGCCTCAAATGGGAATGAGGCCGATTACACTTCCAAGATTGACAATTTTATGCTACCAAATTAAAAGAACCCTCTGAATTAGCCAGATAATTGCATGCAATCTCCCTTTAATGGACCTGTCAGTGATTACTGGCTGCCTCGACCAACCCTATCAGTGGCAGGGGATGGGGAGTGCGCTGAAATGAAATGTCAATCATATTAGCATAAATGAGTAAATTAGTCCGAGTAGCTCATTGTCAGGGCGAATCAGTCCTGACGTGTCACCCTTCAACCCGCGGTGGGGACACTGTGAGGAAGGCCGGATGAAGGAGACAGAGAGAGAGAGAGAGAGAGAGAGACAAAGAAATTACATGTGAGCACATGGTGCTGACAGCTTATGAGTCATTATCTTCTGCTGGTGACAAATACATAATTTCTCTTCCTCTGCCCGTGTGTTCGTTTGGGCCGTGCTGTCTGCAGGCTTTCACAACGGCATTACTGGACAGGAAGACATTAAAGGAAGTTCTGAAGAGGGCTTTCCATGGCAGTTACCCAATATTTGCTGAAGATAAGTCTCTTCTCTTACAGACCCCCTCTTTGTTTCTCACCGAGGAATCTCTCAAACAAGACCTTATCTTATAGTATAAACAAGAGGGGGCTTCCCTCTCTGACTGCAACCCAAAGAAACGCTCATGTTTGGATCATGATTTACTTGAATGAGTTACTTTAAGTCTCGAATATTGATTTCTGCATTTTGGCAGCGTTTTTTTTGTGTGTGTGTGTGTGTGTTTTTTCTTTTTCTTCACTTCTGTTTTTTGCTTATCTCAAAAACAGAAGTGAAACGAAGTAAAAGAAGTAAAACGCCTCAAACCTTTTTTTTACAGTCACTGTATTTTGTGAAAAAAATGAAAGCTGCATTCATTGATTTGAAACTATACCACCTGGCTTCTGTTGCATTCATGTCATAATGTCCCAGTTTGACTGTGTGATATAAAAAACATTGGGCTTTAATATATCAAGTATTTGTTACAACTATATCTTCCTCATGGTGGGAAGAATTACAAGTCAAATCGCTCACTTAAATATAGGGCTTTACATTTTTGCGTCATGGTTGCATTTGTTAAAGTTTGACAGGATAACTAACTCCAACTGCAAACAAGGCGAGGTGGTACTCTCTCATTCTAAACCGGTGAAGGTTAAATTAGTCAAACTTTACCAGAGTCTAAAAAGAGATTTTCAGCCTGGAAACCAAAACAATTTGCTAAAAGACACATGAAAACCTCTTGATACAGCCCAGGGGAACTGTGACAACCATTCTCTGCGGAGTGATGCCTTTAACATTACACATAGGGATTTGATTCACTGTGAATATAACATGTTGACTCATGCAGCTTTAATGGGCCCAGAAAAGAGATGTAGGCTCCATTCAATGGGCTGAGAGGAGTAAAGTGTTCTCTGTGAACAACCTGTTGCAGCTCCGGCTCTTTTAAAGTCATATAAGGTTGCGAAGACAAACATGTTAGTAATACGTTGCTAAATGTGCACGTCAAGCAGACAGATGGCGCTCACAAATGTCATGTTTTTTAGCCATCTATCATTCATATATTGCCCCTGGGGAAAAAAAGAGAAAAAAAAGTTGCACGCTAATTCTCTGTGGGTTTGTCACTGTGGGTGACACTTTTCAAATTGCACAAAGTCATTCGGTCCACTGTGAACATACAAACATGTTGACGAGTGCATCTTTCAGGAATCACTTTCTCCCATGAGGACACAACTGACAAGTTTGGGGACTCACGAAGACACTTCCTGCCTGGTAAACGCCAACGTCTATTCAAACTCCACGTTTGTTGCACTAGCTTTCTGTCATGTGTCATGTTCTCCTTCAAGACACTTGAAGAAGTTAGACAAAGCGAAACACTTAATAAAGTTGTATTTTTTTTTATTTTGTGGGCCTTCTGGTGAAAAAAAAAATATCTATACAGTCTAAACTTCCATCGCTTTGCTGCCGTCTTTCTCACACATAAGTTATACACTCAGCCCGCTTCCCTTACAATTTCCCACAGGCACTGGGAATGGAGTGTAAATCAAGACAAAATTCCTCCAGTTCGACAATTCATTTGTCCACAGGCTTGTTAGGCGGGAAGGAGGAGGAGAGGGAGAGCGTGTCAATAAATCATCTGACGCCTGGCTATATTTATGCCCACAGCAATGAGTTTAACAAGGAGAGCAGTCCTTGAAGCAATATCCTAAGTGGCACTTCATCCCTGTCTCCTTCTTTGACACCCCCCCCCCCCCCCCCCACCCCCCTCCTCCTCCTCCTTCATTCTCATCCCTCAGGAGGCTCCTGATTGTGAAGTGGCAGAAGATGCTCCAGCAATATAGCGAGCAGACACAGAGAAGACGGACCCAAGACACCCGCTGCCGTCTCTCGGCTAAAATTATCCCATGAGGCAGAGATTTTTTTTGAGAACTTCATTTCCTTGTTCATAATTAAACTCCTCAGCCTTAATCTGACCCAGTCATTCTCCTGCTGGAGCCGAGCCGGGGCTTCCTGCAGCGCTTATTGAGCCCTACTTATTGCAGGGATCCGAATCCATCCACCACTTCAGCTGCCAAGTGTGGGTCACCCTATTCAATTATTATTTCTTTTCTTTTTTAAGCCATTCATAGTGGAAAGAGACGATAGATCCTGGAGATGCTGCCGGCTGGAGTGGAGAGCGAGTGCCTGGGTTCAGGAAAGGTGACTACGGGTTCTATCTCCACCGTGCACAATATCACTTCACATTAATACTCATATGCATAATACTGTATAAGACCTTTCCCTGTCTCACCCTGCATTATGCATGTCACGCCACTAGGTGGCAATCTTGAACCAGCCCTCGTTGACGCCCTTCTTTCCCACACTCTCCCCCCCCCCCCACGCCCCCACACTTCTGCTTTAATTACTGGCTTGAAAGAGGGAGCTGTTTGTTCTGCTCGCTCCTCATTGCCCATCATCATTCCTCTTATTGAGATAGCCACTCTTGTTTTTGCTGTCAGAGCCGTTCTCAAAATAAAGAACAGCCCGGGCAAAATCATTTGAAAATGGTAGCTTATTCCAGTGAACCGGCACTGGAAATAGCAGCTTTTCCTCTTGACCTTCTTCGCCAATTATTTTGAAGAATGAAAGAAAATCAAACACATCTACGCTGTTTTTTTTCTCCCCCTTGTTTGAATACACAAGCTCTCCTTTAGCTCACAGCTTCCACTCCGAGAAAAGGACAGCTCCCGGCTCCTTATTATTAATTTGGCAGGTAAACCAAAGGTGTCATACCCACTAGGCAGCGTCGGCTGCTGCTGCTGCACCTTTTGACCTGCGTGAGCACGAGACAACATCTGAGACGAAAGGGAGCATGTAGGTTATCACACACTTTCCTCAGCTGTGACAGAGAGATAGCCTGGAAGTGTGTCTGACACCGTGGCAGTATTAGTAGATTTGTCAGTGTCACCCCCGTATCCCCCAGCATGGGTTTAATATCATGAAGGGGGGGTGGGGGGTGAGAGAAGCGTGATCCATCCGAGTGAACCCTACAACTGCGTGGGAAGGGAAACAACGGCAGCCAGATGATCAGCTCTGTTTCCATTGTGGTGCCCCCTTTATGAAGCTGATTTAGTGTGAGCCCAGAAGTGTGTCTTGTGCCCGGGCTACATGATTTGAGCCGGGGTGGAGAATGGGACACAAGCACGGGTCCATACAAAAGCCCCCCCCCCCCACCCCGCACTCGGGTCGCAGTGGTGAGCCTCTGACCTCTCCCTCTCAATGGGTATTGTGTGGCCCCGTGGATCTGAGGGTAAAACAATCCATATAGGTTTAACAGGCATGAAGCAGGACAGATAAAGCTGGGGGACACTGCAAGAGAGAGGCTGTCGTCCGAGCCAAAGGGCCTTTCCCCTCAGTGTGCCGCGGGGTCAAGGGCAGTGGGGTAATCCGCGGGAGGGGGGGGAGGTCACTGACGTTCAGACGGGAGCCGGCTGAAGCCCACTCACCTGAATCAACCTGGAGCTGTGATCATTAGTCGTCTTCCTTTGAGTGCGTTGTAATCCATCTCAGTTTTATAGTCTTCATGGTTGTGAATAGCCGTGTCTATATGTAAAGCAAGAAATGGCCCCAGCATTCAGCCCAGACAAAGGGATTACATGCTATGACCTGCTTTACAGCACAAACAACAGCTTCTTCTTTGTTTTTCATTCGTCATCTCAAAGTTTCATTCATCCCAGCTTTGTGGAAGTGTTTTTATTTATTTTTGTGAGTACAGTGAAGATGCGACCAAGCAATGCGACCAAGCAATGCTCCCAGCGTGCCTTCATGTCTCACCATCCCTGTGCTCTTTAATGTAACCTAGTTTTTTTTTGTTTTTTTTGTTGTCATTCTGGTCTAAAAACAAAAATCAATCTACAGCTGAATTCCAGGATTAGCCCCTGTGTCAAATTAATTCAGTTTTTACCGAGCTATGGAACAGATGGCTGTTTCATTCGGGACTCGGGGTAGTTTTGTTGCCTGGCAATCTCCAGCCAAACCAAATCAAAGACCATAAACTGTCACTTAGGGGCAGTGGAATCTGGTTTTGCGCGCAATCCAACTGCGAATACATCAGTCATCATCATCATACGACCACATCAAGCTACCGCTCACAACCTGGTCAGAAATTAATTGATGGTTAAGACGCAAAAGCCGACGACGAGGTGCTCCTTTTGGGTCGCTCCAAAGAAGAAATATAAAAATGGGAGGTTATAACAAATTCAGAGCAGCAAAACTCGCTATAAACCTTCGACGTTATGGGAATATTTTAGTGACATAGGGTGATAAACTGTCTAAGACAAAGGCACCGCACACCCACATTTGAGTGGCACAGATGTACTTTAAAGGCCCTCCAGGAATATGATAGGAATATCATGGAGTGTTTTTTTTAAATTATTATTGGAGAGACATATTTTTGATAGCTCGCCTACTTCATCCAGGGTTTGGTTTCCAGAATTCATCAAACTAATCAGAAATTAAATAATTTTGGCACCGAATAGCTACGGCTTAGCTTTAAATGTCAGCTGAAGGGCATGTTGACTTTGTAAAAATAGGAATTAAAATAATATCCTATTCAATTTCCACTATATTACATTATATCTTATACGGGCTACGAAACATTGCATATCCCTCTTAATAAAAGGGCATTTTGTTTATACATGTGTGCACATTGAAGTGGGCACTATTTTATTCTCAGTGAGCACTTAATGTAGTGGGCATTGAGTTTGGAAAGAATTTGTTATGTAGCCAGTTTTGTTGAGTGAATTGATATTTCTCCACTCTGAAATGTGTGAGTCATTATTTTTATTATGCGATAACTGTGTTCATTATATTCAGCAAACTTGATGCCTGCTCTAAAATGGAATATGAACTCCAGTGTGGGTGCTGTGGGCCTGCTTGCTTTATAGGGCTTTTCCACTCTCTCTCTCTCTCTCTCTCTCTGTGTCTCTCGGCCTCTCTCGCTCATTTAGTCAAGGCGGGAGTTTACAGGAACAGCAGGCAGGCAGGGCCTTGTCACACCGCGGAGCGACACAGGAATGTATTGTATGCGTTAGAAAGACAGGACAGCTGGGGCGAAATAGTGCGCCAAGTTCCCAAAACCTGGCCTGCGGGTGTCGAGACGCGTTATGGAAACTGGCCCCGCAAAAAGACGACGGGAATTAACTATTACAGTTTGTTTTACGCGACGTTACGCGTCGCCTTGCGTGTCGTCTCGCGCTGTAAAACAAGAGTCACACACAAGCACACGCAAGTGAGCCGCGGAAGGATCCTTAAGGTTGCCAGCGAGTGGTGCGGCGCTGAAAGCACACACAGTAAATTGAGGCTCGGGCTGCGTGGAAAACCCGGACTGGAGTTTGATTTTAATCTATAGCCAAAAGAAAAAACATTTTAAAAGTGGAAAAATAAAAGAGAAAAGTGTGATAATGTTTTACTCTGCCGAACAAATATGTTTTACTAACATTTCAACGGTAACATTCTTCGTATATTAAATCATTGTTGCGGTTTTTAGCCTGTGTGTGTGCTGATGAAGTGCCTGTGTGTTGGAGGGAGCGGTTGCTGTACTATGACCTCTATCTAGACGTGACAATCTCTGTCTCAACTGTGAGAGCCCAGACACCAGCTACGCAGAAACTGGAACTGGTTATACTGGTGGTCGGTTACCTGGGACCTCCGGGAGCCAGTTTGCAGTTCACAAAATATCCCACAGAAATAAAAAAGGGACCTCCGAAAAAACTCTGCACCAGCTCGGCAGACATGTTGTGCTGTTGTGGAAAAGTTAGCATGACGTTAGCACATGCTATAACACATTATGATGCAATGAATAGTCTTTCGTTAGACATTCTTCATATAGATACATGTATTTCTCTAAATTCACACGGCGCTCTCTTCACGTTTCCATACCAAACGCCAGAATTTATCATTTCACTTCATGTGAAGACTTGCTTTGCCTTCACTCTACTTAACACTTACTGTAATTTGTGTATTTCAATATTAACCCCATGTTGTCCCCCATTATGCTGCTGCGGCAGTCCACTTTCATGTCAAGGATTTTGTGGTCAAACAGAAGTGTTAGTCATTCATTTTTGCTTGGCATAATCAAGTTTAAATGCATGCCGAGCAGCTCGGGCATGACATATGACAAAACCAGAGCCAGTTTGGCTGAAGAGCACGTTGAAGGCCAGGTCTGCGTGACCACAGACATGTTTAGATCTACCATATCTAGACGGCGGCCCTCATCCCGTACAATCTCTCCAGCCCGCCTGGACTGGAATGCCGCCACTGACAGCGATTCTTCTCTGAAACAACAGGGAATTATTTGGAAAGGGTGGCAAAATCAACACACCGTCTGTCAATTATCCCCCTGCTATTCCGGGTCCTTTGGTTCCACTGTGTGTTCGGAGCATCAAAGAGACCCGTCGTAGACGTCGGCCTAAAGGCAGGCAATGCACAGTTTAATCAAACATTTGGGTACCTCATGTGCCACCGTTTCAAAGAAATGACACATTAAGAAAAACCATGGGGGGAAGTCACCCCCATTGGAGCAAGGAGACTTCAAACCCATGCACATGTTCTTGTTCACACTTTTTTTTGTCCTCCTGTTTTTAAGACACAGGATTCTGCATTTAGGTGCAATTGGTTGAAATGCAACCAAGAACATTTTTTTGGGCGCACTTAAAAGAGATAGAAATCCTCTCATCCAGTTCTGCATCACAGAGAGCATTCCTTCCTGTCACCCGAGGATGAACGTGACGCCGTAGCCAAGAAAGAAATATGTATTTTTGTTTATATTATTCCCTAGATCGCAATAACAACACAGGCTTTCTGATGGACCAGCGCTTGTTATCAAGTGTCAAACAGTTACAAAATGTTACATGACATTTGATAAGAGATCGGGAGGAAATGTTTGAGTCGTGGCATCGCTGCTGTTTTTATTCGGACTCCATCACTCAGTGTGTTTATTATTGGGACTGTGTGCTTCTTCCTGGCCTGATAATACCCTTTTTCAACCCAGGCCCTTTCTTGACTATAACGTCTGGTTGACACAAAGTGCTGCCACGCGGATGGGGGGTTCACCCATCCCTTGAAAGCCCAGCTGTCAGTGGTTACATAATAGCAGAGCCTTGTTGGGCTCGCCGGACGGCTTTGTGCGCCTGTCACTGGATGTGATTGTGGGTAAGATTAAGCGGCGGATGAGAAGCCACAGTTAAGGGGTTCCTACCTGGTCTCCAGCAGAGACGCCAGAACAAACAGAATCAGAGGTTTTGGGGAAAGCTTTAATGTTCGGCCAGACTCGTTTCCCCCTTCTCACAGAGCACATTGTGTTAATGCACAGCGCCTCTTGCTTACATGCTTGATGTTTAATGTATTGCCTCGCTAAAGACCTCCGAGGGAGAATGTCAGCTGCACGGGCGGCCGATGAACTGAGCACACCAAAAGTAAAATATTTAAACAAGTGACATTAAACAAATGCTTTTTTTTCTTCTGCTTTTTTTTTTTTACATGGATTTGAAGCTAATAAGATAATTCATCTGCACAGATTCAAAAACCAAAGGCTGTGCTGAAAGTCTGTAGCCCACAGCTACAATCAATAACTGCTTATGAAATATCATGTAATGTAATGTATTCACCCAAAAGGGGGGAGGGGGGGGGGGGGGATGGGGGAGCCCATTTGAAATCATAACCCAACAGTTACACGGTCAAGACCATGACATGCATGTGATTCCAGTAATCATGATTTAATAATAAATGTGTTATTGAGCTTGAAACCATAAAAATCATGGATAGTTTATGGGTGGTGGGTGAAGGTATGGGTGTGTGTGGGGGGTGGAGTGGGTGGGGGGATTTATTGTAGGGAGACCTGATTTCCCCAGGGCTCGTGGTGTTAATTCAGTGTATTATGCCACTGTTTATCCAAAGAGGGGGCATGAGCTGCTTCATTGGGGGTACCAGAGGGTCCGGCCAGGTCTTTCTACAGGACTGCATCCCTTCAAAGGCTGCTCTGAGTGCTCCATCTGCGGGCTGACAGGCGTCCCTTAGGCCACTTGACGAGACTTTGCGTCCTCCTCCTCTACTCTCTCGCTCTCCCTCTTCCTGTAAGTCCACACCAGCTTTTTCCTCTCTCCGCTGCTTATAACAGAGAGCCAAGCCTTACATTAAATCTGTGTTTCTGCATAACCGGCCTTGTATGTTTTTCTCTTTCTTTTTTTTTCTCGCTCAGTCTGCTCAGCCCTCCTCTGTATCTCTCTCCTCTTTCTCTTGCAGTGGAAGCAGCGCAAGCCAAGCCTCCCGGTGCCTCACTATCAGCGCTTGCTGCACAACCTGAATTCTTCCTACACAACAGCGAATAAACAGTGTTGCAAAAAAGGAGGGGGGGGGGGGGGGGGGGTACTGTGTACAGCACGGCAGTGCCATTTAAAGCTGTGCCTATGGAAACCCCTCTGTCTTCCCCCTTAATATGTGTTTATGTTGCCGGGTTTGACCGACAGATAAAGGCACACTGGGGAATGAGCCTCTTTTAAAATGCATTGTTTTCAGCACCTCCCCGCCCCCCCTCCTTTTTTATTTTCTCTTAAAATAGGCTCTCTGGCAGGTTAAAATGAGGCAGAATAAATTACTTAAGCTTTATTTTGCCCTGTCTTTCCCCACTGTCTTGATTTGAGAGAAATTGCTCTCCTCGGTGCCTGAAATTAAACATTTCTGTTGTGCCTGACTATGTTCCTCGAACTCTTTTTATTGGAACAACATCAGTGAGGATTGCGTATATATATATATGTGGCGCCCACTGATATCAAAGGCAATCAGACAAATCTTTCGGTTAAAAATGGTTCGTGCCAAAGACCTGTCACACTGGGTTAATAGTTGAGGATATATTGTGTATTGAATTTACTTTTTCCACGTGAGCATATAGGTGAAGCAACTATCTGTTAGGGACGCTTTTATTTAGTTGTGAATCCGTATTATAAAAGCTGTTCTCCCTTATTGATTTTTGCCAGTCCAAACAGACAGTTGAGGAAAAAGGGCGCTACAACACATATGGAATTCGTCCACGATTTTGCACCTTTTCGGTATGTTTTTTAAGTGATTTAAATTATTTCGCCTCTCGTCTCACGCGGCGGCGAACTGAAAGCTTTTTAATGAATCACTTTCAGTTTGTAATGCTTCTGTAACCTAATGCTAAGTTGTGTTTGGGCCAGTTGTCTGGAGGAGACAAGCCATACTACAGAGACACATGCCAAACAAAACCCTTGGTTGGCACTATGATGTGGGCATTATGCCTTTGCCAGCCTTCACTCTGTAGGGCCTGTGCCAACCTTTTATAAATGCCCTATTTGGCAAGAGCTGTGCCCAGCAGTGTCTCTTAAGGTTCTGGTTCAAATACCCTCTTCAAATGTGAACCTGATCCAAATCCTAAATGATCCAAATGATGCGTTCCAAATTGTAAGCTCTCATATCATATTCAGAGAAAACCGTGGATTATGTTTTATCAACTCGACTGGCAACAGATGGAGAAAAAGTGGAAAGTCATATGCACGGCCTCGTTTTACTTTATTGTCACACATTATAGTAGATTTTGTTCGTTAATCTCAGCATCCTACTGCCTCTCCATGCATGGAGAAAAAGGTGGCAGCTGTGTTCACGGTTTGTTTTCTTGGTATTCAGCTTGGAGGTGTGTCACCATGAATTGCAGCAAAAGAGCAATTACGGCTGAATGTCCTCTCTTTCATCAGCATTTCAATGCAAGGATTTGAGATCCGACCCCCAGCCAGTGCCACTCCTATCTTCAACCTTGCCCTCAAGCCAATTATCCGTCCTGAAGAATGGTTTCTGCCCTCAAAAGCCTTGCAGTCCCCTATCTTGCAGCCTCCCCACAGAGTTAAGATAAAAGTTTTGTTGTCACAGTTGACTCGTGGGTGGTGGTGGACCCCCTTCAGACCTCAACCCACTGTCCCAGCATAGATGCAAAAGGTCATTCCTGAAGTGTGCCGCCCCACTTGGGGACAATTCCCATCACAACTGAGGGGCCCTTGGGTCGTCGTCGTGGCCATATAGGTGCCTTTAGTTGGAGGCCCTGTAGCTCCCATCCCACAAACCCCATTTTAGCCTGATGTTGATTCCATTCAAAGATTATGTTTTGTATGCCAAAGTTTATCCTCCAAACAGAACTCTCTGTTGCTGTTTCAACACCGACTCCGCCACCTATCTCGCATCAAACTGCTATGCTAATGTATTCCAATTTCTCTTCATCGTTGCCCTTTTGTAAGTTAAGGCACTCATGCTTGAAACAGCACAAACATCAGCCTCCATAAGTGTGAAGAGTTCAGGCACAACAAAAGGCGCATCTGTAAACAATAGGCTAAAAGAGTGGGACAAGAAAATGATTCAGACGGTAACAGCTGAAATACATCCAATTTCAATGTATGAGAAGATTGGTCTCTTGAGCATCTCGGGGGCCCAGGGAGTGAATTACATCAGCCGTTTTTCAATATAATGCCTTGCATCAACATACTGATATTACGCACAGAAAATGGTTTCGCCATAAAATGCTCCTTTAGTTTCTACATAGACTCTATTTTCCTTGCTGTATAAGTACAGCTGCTTGCTATTCTTTTTTTTCATATCCATTCATTCACATCCAATTCATCTTCTCAGCCTGCCACAGTTCATATTGATATATGCTCAGGGGCGGTTCTGTAACAGGTAACTTAATCACTCCGTCTTCAACGTGTCAATTTCGTCCATCTTTCTGCCAGCCCACTCTGCTGTTCATCATGGCTGCATTACAGTTAGCTATTTCACCTCAAAACAAACGCAGGTCCCCTGACTGCCACCATTGATTGCAAACCTATGGCTTCTGAATCACTAATTCAAACGCGCATATTGGGTTCAATTATAGTTTTAAATATTCATAGCCTGCTCTATCCTTCTATCTTGAATGCACTGCATGAGCAGAATCTAAAGAACCATTCTATCAACCTCACGTGGAGGGCAGCGCCGTAAACGTAATACACAATTGTCTTTTATTGTCACCTTATCATTCTGAAAAATATAAATGTAATTCCTAATGACTTGTGATTTGAAGCCAAAAAGGTTATCTGGTGAAGCATTTTGAAGCTGTGGCTCAGGAGGAAGAGAGGCCTTAAAACCTTAAAGCTCGAGGTTGGCGGTTCGATCCCTGGATCCTACTGTAAGAGTGAGCGCTCGACACTGAACCCCAAGTACACAGCAGCCCACTGCTCCCAAAATACTTAGTATGGGTTAAATGCAGAGGTCAAATTGTATGTATGAACCTGTATAATTGAGTTATTAATAATAATCATTTTAATTTATCCAAAGTTGTGTTCAAAATGTTCAAATAAATATAAAACATAAAAATGAATACTCCTTTTAATGAACACGGACACAATATAATGTAACCACCACAACATTTAAAAAATAATTCAAAGTATTTTAAACAAATGTAAGTTGACCGTGATAAAAAATATATTGCTAAACATTTTCATGCCCATTCCATCAATGTCTTTTTTACAGTGATTATATTTCACAATGACAATTTACCTGGTGGTTTATTGTGTTTTATTATATTTGTCTGCAAGACAAACAGGGAAGGGACACGTATGTGATTGGCTCGGAGGGTTGGCTATATTACTTGATTGACAAGTGGTATTGAGATATTTAAAAATCAGAAAAATTGAAAAGGAAAAAAAGCAGGATAAAAAAAATCATTCCATTAAATGAGTTTGAAAGATTAAAAAAAAAAAGATTACAATAATTTAATGTTTATATTACCATCGATAAAAGTAGCCGTATGCATAGTGATATTTTTCAGAAGCTCAGAGGAAAGGCTTGGTTAATGAATGCTAATGTTATTGCTGCAATTGGGAACTAATCTAGTTAGCTGACAGTTGGCAAGCAAAGACACTTTCCCCTTGCCCAATATTGTTTTATGATAAATGTTCCAGGTGGGGAATCAAAAGCACAGGAAGAGGAAGAGGAAGAGGAAGCATGTTCCTTGCTAGCGTGTTAGCACTTAGCTTGACTGCTAGCACCACCGGTTTTGCAAAGATTTATTATTTATGGTGTGACTGGCCCAAAAGACGTTAACAGAAATTATGAAAGTATATTTAAAGATGTATTTGCATTTAACATCTCAGTGAAGTGGAAGAAGACATACAGGAGCTGATGTTCTCCCTTGTGGGGCCAATGCACGTTTTTTTTTCTCTATTTTTGGGCCTTATCTCGCAGCTGAAACGCCGACAAGATGCTCTGTGTGATTTGCAGCGAGGTGGAGCTCACATACTGGGCTCTGTGACCCACAATGGAGCAGTTCCCAGTATGCGGTGATGAGTCCCCTCACTACAGAAATGATTCCCAGCACAGTTTCTTTTCATGCCCTCTGGAAAAACGGAGGGAGCACTTCTCTGTCCCTGCAGGGCGCACGCCATAATTTTGACTGCTCTTTACCTCGCCTGGCTTTGATGAGATCGAGGTCCTTCATTCACTTCACTTGAACACACTGCGAGAAAATAGTGTTTAGAATTCAGCGCTGGTGCCTGTGTGACTTTAGACTTTATGATTTTAGAGATTTTAAAAATAAATTAATATGGCCTAGCAAATTATCACCGCGCACGCACGCACGCACGCACGCACGCACGCACGCGCACGCACGCACACACACACACACACACACACACACACACACACACACCACACACACTCACACAAGGTATATAGAGCTCCAGTGTAACCTGAATATGTCCCATCAGCTTTGATTTGAAAGCCTGTTTTGGGGCACCAAGGTGCCCCGGTCTATTTTCCCAGAAGGAGCAGAGAGGATTTCTCTGCTTGGGAGATAACAATACAAGGAGAGAGGAGCAGCTAAGCAGTTGAGGGTGAGCTGTGGCTCTTGAAAAGTTTGATCCCATTGGATCAAAGCAGGTAAGAACAATTGATGAAAGATTAATCTGAAATATGACCTTATAAGGCAGCGAAATAATTCCACAAGTGCTTTTTAATATCCTTTCATCTATCAAAGCTGTATGTTTGGATTAAACGTACGCTGCGGCCCTGACTGTGACGAGAGACTGTGTGTTTTCTTCGTCTTGTTTTAAGGCCAATATAAAACCGATTGTCCGCATTTATTGAGGAACCACGGAGGAAACCACGCGGGGCTTTTTTTTATTGCACATTCCTTATTCCTGCACTGTTTACAAAGTGGTGGGTGTGTGTTTGTCAGGTGTAAGTTTAAACGGCAGGTTCCACACACGCACACACAGCGTCTGGGAACAAGCCGGATGCCCATTGCACTTCGCAAAGTGGCACTTCCTTCCTCTACACACTCTAGACTATGCGTTGAACTGCTGCCTGGCAACCATCTGGCTAGGACCCAACTGTGGTGATTGTGTATGTGTGTGTGTGTGTGTGTGCGTGTGTGTCAGGACAACGTCACTGTGGGATTGCTACTGATGTTTGGCCCAAGTATGCGTTAATGACGGACTCTTGACGGCCATAAATTCTCAGTGTGTACGTTATTGTCAGGTATGAGCTGTGTTTGTCTGTTGCACACGTGGGTGTGCATATACCGTGCAACCACGCGCGCACGTGTGTGTGTGTGTGTGTGTCTGTCTGAATTGAACTCCACTCTTGTTAGAGAATTCCACGCCACATTATTGGGTTGTCTTGGTGATTGCATGGCTCCATTCCCAGACTGGATCCCAAGGGATTAAAAGAAAAGAAAAACTCCTGAATGATCAGTCATCAGTTAACATGCTCAACAAGAGTGACACTTTTACTGTTCAAAGCTGAGACTAATTGAAGAAAGTTACTACATTAAAAATGCATATTTAAGAATATCAAAGGCTGACATAAATTAACAAAGATGGAATATTTTGGCTTAGTTAAGTTAGTAAAATATTTATGGCCATAGCCTGTCCATTGAAATTGGTGTTTTGCATTCATAACTCTGCGACGTGAATAATGAACTCTCCCCAACTCTTTGCATCTCTACACGCAGTTTTGTCACGACGGCTCTCATTGTTACTTTCTTTTTCTTCTCTCAAATATCTCTTGCAATAAGATTACAAGAGAAAAAGGTCCACTGGACGAAGTCTAAGCTGCTACCTTGGAGACGGCCGGGGGAAGCCGCGGCATCGGGCCGAAGGTGATGCATCATGGTCATCCTCGCAGGGAGGCGGCAGTGGGGCACAAGTAAACACTCTTAAATCATCATCCTGGGACAGATGTGGGGGGGGTCACATGATCCCCCCCCTACCTCCCTCTCTCTCTCTCTCTGTGCTTCTCCCTCAACACACACTTCATCAACTGTCAGAGCAAAAAGCCCAAATGTGACAGAGTCCAGGCAGAATTTGTGCAACAATCTGGAAATTATTTCAGATTTTCTACTTTGTTTGAATGATTCTCAATAAGACAAAAGACAGGCCCGGGGCACCATACTATGAGACCATGTGGGAAGTGTGAATCTTATGCCACATGAGCCAGACAAGATTATGACAGAGAATTTCTGTGAGAGGTTTTCATGGTAACACTTTTTCCTCATGCCATTGGGTGACTGGTGGGTGTTAACAGTTATAGTACAGGCCATATGAAAAACAATTGTAATATTGACTGTAAACTATACTGTCGCCGCCCTTTTTCTGATTCAGCTTCAGTATTTCGGAGTAAAGAGCTCTGCTTTTCAAGTCATATCAATGACAACAACCACAGTGTCCCTACTAATTTGGTGTTAGAGGGTCCTCTTGCTTGCTGTTGAGCTTGTCTGGACATGCAGAATTGCATTTTATAGCACACGATATCCTTGTAAAACAAGAATCACATAAATAAATGCATGAAACTCTTAGCTGCACAGGAAGTCTTTAGCTCTGTACCTTATGATCTTGGTGTTTTTAAGTCACTTTGCAGCTGCACAGAGCCCTGCAGACAGCTGAACAACAGATACATATTTTTCAAGGTGAGCGCTGAAAATACAGCACATATTTGAAAGCCATGTCTAAAATAAGACCTGCAAAACTGAGTATAGAAAGCAGATTGTAGTGCTCTGTTTTTAAAAAAAATAGGAAAGAAGGAAGAAGAGAGACTGCACCCCTTGATAATAAACAGCAAGTTTATGCTAAAAAGAAAAAGAAGCTCCCTACCCCCTCCTCCCTTACAGCCTAGTCTCTGCGCTTTCTGCTACACGCACATACACATGCACACGCACGTACACACACTCCTCCCATTTAGCCTATATAAGCAGACAGCAGCTGAGCTGACCCCCTCCACCCTGCATACTCTCCTTTATTAAACATACAAAAGCTGTCTTTGCAGCTTTAAAATACATGTGGATATTTGTGTTGGTTTCTAAGTAAAACTTAAAGTAAAAGAGGATCTCTTTTCCACAAACAGTGTGAGCAGTGTGAGCAGAAAGCCCCGCATTATAGAGAGAAAGGGCTGAGCAGAGCAGAGAGCTGCTGCTTCCCATCCCCCACATTCACATAGCAAAGTTCTGCTGCTTTTGCAAGCGGTGATGCTGCGTTCGCGTGCTCCACCCGAGGTTCGGAAACGCACAATGTCGCAGCGCTTGGAAATAACACACTTTATGCTGAAATATAAGTCGGAATTTGTTCTCTCAGCTTGTTTCTTGATTTCTCTATTCTATCTCAGAGCTATTTAGCTCAATTAAAAGCATAACATGGCCCATGTCTAATATATTTTACTAGAAAAGAAACAAATAGAAAATAATAGTGCATGTCCTCTCGTTTGGCAAGAATTGGGTGCACATGCTGATGATGTATTTACCACACAAGACCCTTACTACTTTTGTAGAATTGTATTAGCATATATCTTTCACATGATCTTGTGTTGAACATATCAGTTGTGACCATGGCACTGTTTTACTAAATTCTATAATAATATATATGTTTACATATGAATTGTTATATTATTGTTTGCTGTTGAATTAGAAGAGTGCCCTATATACACTTGGTGGAACTATCATGGGTTACTAGTCTGTCTTTACATCACTGAGTCTAATGCCATGTGTGTGTTTTGATGTTCTCGCACGCTGCAACCAACTTTGAAACATCTCACCAGCAAAGCGAGGCAGGCGGTGGTCGACAACGTCGGACTTTTCCTTCAACTGGTTTAATTTGGTCCTGTTATGTGTCATTCGTGTCTGACTCAGGGCGTGATTCCTAGAGTTCCGACTGCACCTGAAGGCAGCACAAAGGCTGATGCTTCTGCTGCTGCTAGGAGAGCGCGAGGCAGGCAGGCAGAGAGCACGAAGAAAGGGGGTGGGGAGCGCGCGCGAGAGAGAGAGAGAGTGGTGGAGAGACATAGGGTGTCTATTCCTATTAATTGTATGGGGCGACTTTATGCTTTCTCCAAATCTCCTCTCGCTCTCGTGCGTTGGCACGAGATTACGCCTTTAACAGACAACATCTGACGTGTTTGATTTCAGTGGCCTCCATCTACACTGTCACTTTTCCACCACCACCACTGTTTCTCTTTTTGTATCTCCACTTCCTGCTCGGTGACTGGCTCAGTCCATCCCCCATCCTTCTTCTCCTTCTACACTCTCTCTCTTTCCCTCTCTTTCTCGCACACACACGCACGCGCGCATACTGCACAGGTTGTGATTTGATGCTTTCCTCTTACTTTCCTCCGCTGTACTGACTCCTCTCTCATTTGCTGTTTGTCGACACATGGAAGCAGTCACTTCCCACCCATTAGTCCACTCTTAACAGAAGATGACATTGTAGCCCTATTTTATCCCCTCCACTCCTTTTCTTTACGAGCTAATCAGATAAAGTGCACAGATGAATGCAACACAGAGGAACACGCAGCTCGTGTATTAAGCTGTTCTTGTAATCAGAACAGTTGTGACATGACTTCAAGGCATAATGGTATGGTAACAAAAAAAATTAAGGGAAAGTATTTTAATTGTTTAATAGTATAAATCCGTAGACATGAAGTCTGTGGCGTTGAGCAGTCTTATGTGGCTTTTTTAGAACACGATTGGACTGAAGTTAAATATGTCAGACTCCCTTATTCTGTTTACTTCACGAGGACAGCCATGGCTATTGGGCTTTCGGACTTCCTAAGTGTAAACCGTGCAAATGGCATCAATAAGAGCGTACATTACACACACACACAAGGCGTGGGTTTTGATCTATTCGGGAGAAGAAGAAAAAAAATCCCCAAAGACACTGAAGCATGTGATTTTATATATATTTTTGGAAACAAAATTCCCCATATGCAACACTTAATTAGTCTCGGAACGACCAGTGTTTTACTTAAACAAAAGGGCTTTTGTAGTACGTCGACTTTTTTTTCTTTTACTGCACGAGCTCAGTTTAAAGCGCATTAAGATCTACACTAATGTCTCTTCTTGGGTATAAACAATGTTGTTATTGGAGAGGGCAGTCCGGATCCAGTTTTCACCGCCTACTCCGCTCCGGGTTTTCATTTTCTCCCGACATGTCGGTAAGATGGCTGTGTCTCGCGGAGCCTCGTGCTGGTTTGGTTGATTTCTAGCTCGCGCTCTCGTTCTGTAACAGAAGCCCCCCCCTCCAACACACACACACACTCACTTGTGTCGGCGAAATTCATTTCCCTGGCTCTGTATTTATATATTTTTTCTTTTCACGAAACTTTCCCCTCTCTGTTTTGAGTTTAAACGGAGTCGCGGTGGATTACCGGATACCGGTCCGGGCGGAGGGCAAAGGGGGGAATGAACCGGGACAGCGGGTACGTTGTTATAAGTATAATTGTATTTATATTCAATGGTTATTCGGAGTTTGATTGTGAGTGAGTCGCCGTGCTGAGAGCGAGGTAGAGAACGAGTGGGGGAGAGAGAGAGAGCGATATCATGGCCGCTCAGGTCGCTAGCGTCGCCACTCTCAACACTAGCCCGCCATCCGAACTCAAAAAGCCGGATCGGGACCCACAGGAGGAGTCGGTACCGGGAGAGAAACAGCATGAAAATAAGGAACCGGGACCTGACGGCGGATCTCCCGGCCAGAAGGAGCTGCAGGACGGGACCGATGCTGGAAATGCTGGGGGAGGAGGGGATCCTGACATGAAGAACGGCAACGGGAATTTGCCGAGGGTAAATAATAATAGCAGTAATCAGAATGATTCAGGCGGGCCCGAGGGGAATAACCATCCCGGAATGGGACACCACCACCCGGGCCCCTTTCCTCCACCTCCTTACGGTTACAACCAGCACTACAGCCGGGCCCCTTTTCATCAACATGGCGGACAACAAAGCCCTGGCATGGCAGCTGCATCGGGGCCGGGCATGATGGACCCGTACCCCCCTAATTCACACGAACACGGCTACCCCAACCATTATAACAACTACAGCCCTTTCCAGAACAGGACTTCTTATCAGGGCCAAGGATACGGGGCCATGAATTCCCCGCGTAACAACCAGCCTCCGGCAGCTGGGGGGCAGCCAGGCAAGCAGCAGCCAGCAGGAGGAACCACCGCTATGGCTGCCTCTTACAATAATCAGAGGTATAACGTGGGAAACCAACAACCTACGTCCACGCCAACTTTAAATCAGCTTTTGACATCCCCTAGCTCCGCCAGGAGCTACCCGAATTACCCCCAAGGAGACTATAACAATCAGGAAGGGGCCAGCAAGGGGCCAGGAGACATGGGCAGCAGTCAGTATGGTGGGGTCCATCCGGGTTGGCAACAAAGGGCCCACCATCAGCCTCCCATGAGCCCGGGAAACACTGGACAACCTCCCAACAGAAATCAGGTAAACTCCACTTACTGCACGGTCACAGCTCGACTGAGTTAAAGTCACCAAATAGCTCAGAAAAAGCACAGCAGAGTTGCATATTGCATTGGACCAGCCATTGTCTATGTAGCAAGAGCTCTAAAATGGCTGCCTCTCTCTTTCTCCCAATACCACCCCATGCAATAGTGTTTAGGCAGAGAAAGAAGCCACATATTCGGCTAGAAACAACTTCCCCGAGTTGTTGGTGTGTGTGTCCCCGCTGGGTACAGGGCAAGAGTTTGACTAAGTAGAGCAGGAGTTTGTCAGGAGAAAGTGTGTGTGTGTGTGTGTGTGTGTGTGCGTGCAGAGGGAGATAAGGCGATACGTCTTCGCTGTGCTTCTTCAGCCTCATTGTAGCTTTTAAGTGCCGTGTAACCTGTTTTTTTATTTCTGTGCGAATCCGCGGAGAAATAGCGCCTTTTTTCTTTCGGTGTTGTGCTCCGATTCAGTGCTATCAAAGTTGTGTCAATAGCTGTCACGGCGCAAAAAAAGAAAAAGAAGATGCAAATGACCCGCGATAGCCGTTAAGTAGCATTTGCATAACCATTAGGAAAAAGATCCCTCTTCTCGGTTAAAAAGAGCCGCTTGCACGGAGACGTGTCTCTCGGTCCGGCAAGTGGCAACAATTGCATCCGCTGTAAAGTGTTTACTCGGATCAAAGTGTGATTGTGGCCGCGATTGATTCATCTCGACGGAGGTGGGTTTTTTTCTCTCTCATTCATTTGGGGCTCGGTTCGGCTCCGTTTCGGCCGTTTCCTCGCGGCTCTGCTTCATGTGCCGGCTTGTAAACACGGCCCCGCTGGTTTGGAGTTGGCAAAGTGCAGATTGCCTTTTGCTTTGGGATTTGAATTATGGAGGTAAAAATCCTGCTGTCAGAGCCAGGAGACAGTTGGTCTTAGGTTGACATGCGAGCCGAGATCTGATTGGCTCCCCCATCCCTCTGCTCTCGGCCATTTATAATTGCATTTAATGGAGGGCTGCAGAAGAAAAAAAAATTGCCCCCCTTTATGCCCGGTTATGTGTTCCTCCACCGTGTCAAGGTAACCTAGCACCCGTGTATTTTTATCATAAAAAAAAAAAATTGAATTGAATCTTATATCTTTTTATAATTTATTTTTGGTGTGTGCATAAATGCATCTGGATGTCCTCTCATATCAACCAGAAACCACACTATTTTATTTCATAATATTAACTGGCGGGTTGTATCTATTTAAAGCATTTTGAGAACACATTTTGTTCAGTTCCACCCACTGCAGTAATTTGCATGATGACTGTACTCGTGAAGAGCCACCGTTGTTTTTATATGTTTAAGTAAACCTTCACCTCACTCATATACTGAATCACATATTTATTGTCATTTTTAGCTGCTGACCTCAGAAATGCTCAAGTTTGTTATCCCCCCCACCCCCCTTCTCTTTGCTGTTGGGTACACTGTGTGCACTGCTCATTCAAGTTGGCTGACTCTGGTACAGCAGATAGAGTAGGTGTGGCCATGGAGCCTCATTGTACAACTGTGTTCTCCACTGTTTCCAGATCAGGAGTTGAGGAGACTTGCCTGCTCCAATGTCTTGTGGCCATGTGAGAGGGTTGGACTGGCTACAGTTGTGTTTACAAGCAACCAAGGTGTCAGCAGTGTCACAGCAATTTTTTTTTTCTTCAGCAGGTTACAGTAGCTTAATTTGCTTCCACATGCTGAGAGCGTTACCATGTCAACAGTGCTCACCTACATTTCTCTCTCTCTCTCTCTCTCTCGCTCTGATAAACAGCCACATGTGTAGTGTTTTTTCTACTTTTAAGTCATTGTCTATGTCATACGTGTCATAGGCAACATATGTTGAGTGTTTATCGCTACCTTTTACAGGAAAAGGACTATTTTGATCATCTAGATAGATACGACTACATTAAAAGGGACGCCGTTGTACACTGCATTGTCATAATGGGGAATGCAATTTATTTTGGGTGAAGAAACGTGTGTACCATTTTACTTTACTTAATGACACATTTTTCATGCATCCTCTCTAAATATGCAAATAATGTTTTGGCATTGGATGTTCCCGCAATTTTGGCAAATGTTGCTCGAGGTTTCAAAGATGATCAAACTATCATGGCAAAGGTTGTCACAATTATCATGGCCAAAGAATTATTGCGATTCAGCATATGATCCCGATAAATCCTAAAAAAATAGGCGTACAACTATTACATTTCATTAAAACATAGTCATCACTTAACTGTACGTTTAGGAAACGCATATTATTTTTATTGCATTACAGGACATGTTTTTCTTTAGCGAATATCCTTTTCAGTGAACAATCATAAATCATAAACCCTACCTGCATAAATATAGGATGCATACATTTATAAATAGAAACAGTGTGTCAGTCTGCTTTTTTTTCCTCCACCATTTTTGTGAGCTACACCGCTTTTTCACGATTATCCCGATAATGGAAATTCCCCGCAATTGACACGTACGTTTTATTTGTCCCGATCCAAAGTAAAATCCCACATCGTCCCATAGTCGTGCTGTGAGATGGTGGACATACATCGCTTTGCTATGTTTTTTCCAGCAAAAGAGAAGTCGTCAAGGACAGACTGTTCATCTCGAAGTGACACCAGCTCGTGTTGCTTTTAAACTTTATGGTGCAAGCTAGTCACACATGTTGATGTGCTGCTTCACAACCCAGTAAACTGCGAAGCTGCACAACGCGTTCTATATGCCAGCAAAGGGATTAGGTTCAACATGTTTTCACCCAAATGTTCAGATATTCTGCGACTTGACGTGAGTGGCTGTAAACTGCAGAATCATATTCAATAAGGATGAGCGATTTGAAAAAAAAAAAAAATACATTTTCCCAAAAGGGATAAGAAATGTCATGTCTTGTTCTGTAGTACTGCCGTTTTGACGAATGCTTTTTACATTTTTTTTATTTGTCACCTCCTGTCTGCAGAGAAGTGTCCATACTCCGCTTTAATTTTGGTAAACCGGGTAAATTGACAGCATCTTAGTTGGTGAAGCGTTTTCTCAGCCAAAGCTCCTTTTTAGGCCATCATCACCGACACATTTTCTTTTAAAGCCAAGCTTCAAAAATCTATTTCCCTGCTGTGAAGTGGATTTTATTCTTTTCTTTTTACATCACTTCAGTCAATATTACCTATGATGCACTTCTTTGAGACCACAGTTCAAGGCATGTTTTTTGTGACACTGCTGAGATGACCATGGGTAGGTCTGGCCATTTATATTTGTATTATAGTAATATTGTTACGAGACTAGATATTGTCTTAGTAGAGTATACATTTTGTAATGTGACACACGTGTTGTCATTTCCTGGTTTTAAAAAACGCATTACAATTATGTAATTTTCAGACTGTTCTAGCTGTTGTATTATTTACCATCACCCAATTTGTCATTATATCCACATTACTGATGATTATCAAATGTCTCATAGTGTAAATATTTATTGAAAGCACCAATGGTCAACCCTAAAAATATCGACTGAGTTGTATTTGTTAAAAATGATTGTGATATATAATTTTCTACCTATTGCACAGTCCTAAACACAGGGGCTATGGTCTTATTTATTATCACTAATTTACTTATTTTAATCACATTTAATTTAATTAATGGTTTTGAGTTAATAAATGCTCATCATTTGTTATTGCTTATTAGTATTTCTAAGTTGCACATATATTATTAGTTTGTTTCATTTCTTAACTGAGCTCTGGATGTGGACCAACATTCATCTCATTGAAAACATTGCATAACAGTCTTAATCTTTATTTCTGGTTAAATGGCGGACATATTTATTTTTTCCCTTTATTTAATTTCCTATCTTTGCTGGAACGTCTAAGCGTTGTAGAGAGTAGCATGCAAATAACTCTGCAGTCCCCTTCCCTGAATTTATGGGTATAGCGCTCGCTGTATGTGACGGATTGTTAGTGACAGCCCGGTATTCCCATTAAAGCACACATGCATAAGTTGAGGCAAAAACAGTGTTAGCGTAGTTCGTAGTAGGCTTTGTCTCCTTGAAGCCATTTTCTCTCATTTAGCAAAAAAACGGACGTCTCACAACTAAAACTTTTTTACAACTAGATTACCATGCCGTCTTTTCGCTGTGCAAGTAGAAGAAGAGTGCATGGGAAGGTCATTGAACATCTTGGTTGTTAAGCACACTTAAAGGTGGGAATAACTGTATTTTTGCATTGAATCGGGATGAATTTGAATCCCTCACAAACCAGGGCTTTCGCCAGTGTTCAGTCTTGTGTCAGTGGTGCAGGCCCAGAGAATACATTACTTTAAATGGATATGATCCCGGACATGGTAGCTGGAGGACGGGACCATGCATGGACAGATGGATGAAGTGAAAAGTTTCCACACTGTTTGTCTTGTGTGTTTGATGTTTGACTGAATACGTTGGCGAGATTTTCACAGACTACCTATGATTAAGTGCTGCTGGCTATATTTGAGAAGAGTTTATTTAAATGCTTCAACTCGCCAGTCATTAACAGCAGCGCGATTGGTGTTTTTAATTGGTGGAAATATCGCCAGTGATGATTCGATGGATGGTTTTTATGGAGCCATTCGCCTGCCTGGGGCCACCTGCTGAAGATGAATTAACGGGGTAATTGAGTGATGGGCCATATTACGGTGTTTTATTATGCCTTGCACACAAACAAATACTCTGACGTAGATTGTAGTGGGGTTGTTTTGGATGGTATACCGCCAGGTGTTTCCTCCGCCGAACACATGGGAGTGAGCCAGTAGGGATGCCCCCTCAGCTCTGCAAGGCTGACTTCCCAAATTGAGTTTGAATTAAATCATAATCGAAGACTCATATTTCTTTGAGAAAGTCCCACAGTTAAAAACATAATGGAAAAACACCAAACCCAGGGTGTTAAAGTGGCGGCTGCTAATAGACGCACAGCTCCGCAGCTGATGTACTAGGGAAGCCCCACTGCCAATTGGAAAGTAGCATACAAATAAACTGTTTCATGAGGGCTTCACTGTGTCAAAAAACTGAAGTAATGAAGATGGAATATGTTTAACCGAGCAAACACCTTGCCTGTCTCCACATTGTTATTCAAAAGTACAATTAATTAAAGCATTATGCTCCTATTTCACACTATGTTTGTCATTTTGAAGATGTACTGGAATTTTTATTTCAGATCACACTGGGAATTTGTATACTGTAGGCAAAGTCCTTCTCCCATCATAAAGTCATCACAAAGGCAAAAGGTGTTCAAGGATTAACAGAAAATAAAGGGTTAACCAGGGCGGCCACCAATTATTTTTTTCAGGTTTGATTTATCTAGCAATTATTTTCACAATTATTTGGTCAGAAATGTCTAAAAGCAAACACACTTTCTCACAATCCCAATTTTTTAAAGCCCAACATAAAGTCTTTGAATGTCTTGGTCCACCGACTAACAGTCCAAAGATATTTAGTTTACTATCACACAGGTAAATTATCACATTTAAGAAACTGGAATTAAAGATTCAACAAGTGATTGGTTATTATTTATTTATATATATATATATATAAATAAATAAATAAATATAATTATATCGGTTGACCAATAAATTAACCGAGTAATCATTCCAGCCCTGCTTTAAGCTTCTTACATATGTTGATTTGATGCTTTTCCATGTCATATATGATGATAATTCAATGATAAATGAATCTGCAACTGTTGATAGTTTAGTAATAGATTCACTCTTTAACTAATTAATTGTTGAGTTATTGTGAAAGCATGCATGCTAAATATTTCTTGGTTCCACATCGTCCAATGTGAGAATTCGCTGTTTCTGTTTTATATCAAGTTGTGGAGATGACCCCTTTTCTTTCAATATTGTCATTCAACAAACGAAAATTAAATACAAATTCTGCAGAGCAGGCCTAATCAATAATGAATACAATCTTAAAATTGCAGCCCTAGTTAGTTATTAGTAAAGTTAGCCATTATGAAAAAATGCCACCAAATTATATTTGAAAAAAAGCTTAATATATAATTCTTATTTTGATCTATCATTTAAAGATAGATACGGCTTGCGTCACTGGACGGTACAGCGTCAACCTGTACACTGTAACGAGAGAGCGACACACTCTTCTTTGATAGCTGGCGCTGCTACTTTCTGAATTGCTCCTACTCGGTTAAAACACAACACGCGTTTCCAAGAGAACATACGCAACAACTTCCATCTACTGTTTCTCTGTTTTTTGGGGGGTGGTGGCGGCGCGCAGAAGAGGAAGCCTGACCGTTCAAAAAGGAAGTTCACTCTCAACTCTTTAGTCTGCACTGCTGAGTAATGATTCTCCACAGGCCACATGGACAGCATGCTGCCTCCCGGCAACTGTGTGTGCGTGTGTGCGTGTGTGCGTATGAGGGAGAAACGGTGTCAGTGATACCCAGGGGAGGGAGGAGGGGGGTTGGGTGTTTTTGTGAATGATCTTCGTCTGCCCCTGACAGCTGTGTGTATTTGTGTATAAAGTGCAGCAGTTACTTGGTAGTCGTTGCGTGTGTGTGTGTGTGTGTGTGTGTGTGTGTGTGTGTGTACGTGTGTACGTGTCTGCCTCAGAAGCCCCTCTGACCTGCTCCACGTGTCACCAGCAACCCGTCCTTCTTTTGTAACATCGCCCCTTTTCATCCTGCTGACAGCAACAGACAGCGACTAGGTTTACAGGCACACTAATATTCTATTGAGTTAATGTTATTGTTCCGAATTTGATAAGGGTCACGTAAATTGCACTGTGCATTATGGAGTGTAGTATTTTTCGACTAACACGTGAGATATGACGTTGTCATTACATGCATTCTTTGGATACGTATACAGTATTAAAAATATGCCTCAAGTGAGTTTTTTCCAGGATTTTTTTTTTACGTTAATCGGAGTATGCATTTCTGCACGTAAACGAGAATATTGGTGGAATATTCATTTTTCATTAGCCATCGAAACAGCTTAGTAGGACCGTTGTCTTTTTTGGAATATGTAGGAAAAACTATATTTTTGCGCACGTCAGCGTTGCATTTTCCAACCCAAGAGTTTAACTGTTTTTCCCTCTGTGGCATCATTCACGAGACCCCTTAATTATTCCTATGGATATTTGTTACAAAGCACATCAGAAGAAAATGACCGAGCAAGAAGCTGGCCGCCATGCAAATGCTGATAAATGGGGCCGAATGCCGAATTTATTGACTTCCACAAACTATAGCAAGTTACTGTATTCAGACAATATTTGGTTGGTCCTCGGTGGACGAATGTCAAACTTTGGCTATTGCATCAGGGCACGCTGGTATGTAAAGGTAATTCATTTCTTTTGACATTTACCTTCTAAAATGCTCCAGATTAGCATAGTAATATCTGTCTCCGAGCCTGTGTGGGACTACAGACTTAATTTACATGACGTATGGTGTGTGTGTGTTTGTTGTTATGAAATAAAGTGGTTAACCTTTAAATTGGTGCAGTTGTTGATAGTACAGGGTCGAGAATGATGCTACCTCCCAGCTCCCATACAGCTCTCACCTTTGCTCTGTGCGGGGGAGGGGAGCTGAAGACACAAACACACACATACATATATATATATATATATATATATATATATATATATATATATATATATATATATATATATATCATAAATACAAATTATGATTGTTTAAGTTGTTTTAGGATGCATTAATGCAAATCCCATTCCAGCGCAAGTGTATATTAATGTGAACTGTATCACAGCTTGAGTAATACGTTGACAGGAAAGTAATTGGCAACTATTTTGGTAATTCCTACATTTTTAAAACATTCTTCTATAAAAATGCGAAAATTCACTGGTTCTCATATTGGAATATTTTCTGTTAATTGGTCAATGATAAACTAAATATCATTGGGTTTTGGACTGTTGGAACAAAACAATGTGTCCATTTTGTTTTTTTGAGAATATTTTTGAGACGCATCGACCGATCTATGAAGTGACAAACTGATGGAACGATGAATCGAAGATGACAATAATCACTTGCGGCCCGTGACTTGTTCAATCAACAGAGAATCAATATGTCAGGATATTTTTTACTTTATAAGCAAAAATGTCCCCCAAGACACAACTGGTCAAACAAGACAGTTGAACTTGTCACCATACTATAATAGGTTATTGACCAATGATTAAAGAAGATACAAGGTACGCTAATCAATAAGGAATATAATCCTTAACTGTGGCCAAAATTTCATTTGGGTTTTGGTATCAAACTGGTTAGGGGCACTTTTTTAAAACTATTTTCTGAGACATTAAAAACACAATAAAGGCTGACAATGATTAGTTGATTTAAAACTACAAAACTATTTGACTAGCTGGAGTCTGACTTGGAAAAATGTACAGTCCAAAATGAACTTTTCAGATAAAAGTTTAAGTGCCGGTGCTTATTTTTAACTGACCTAAATAATTAATGCTCATTTTTCATAGAATTAGGCCAATGTTTACAAGTATAAATGCCACCTCTCTCTGTGGTGCAGTGTACCAGGTTAGCAGCCTGATTGATACCATTGTGTTGTTTTGATTTGGTCGGCTCATGGTTAAAAAAAGAGAGGAAAAAGAACAACCAGTGGTCACAGGGACAAAGCTACAGCAAAACGGTATTTATGCACCAAAGACACATTTGAACAGTTGTTCGCCGCCTGTCCGATGCTCACTATGGACTCTCGCCGCGATACTTGAAAGTGTGGCGGATAAAAAGCAACGTGGTCGTCTTCTCAAACTGAAGAAAGAGTGCAAATGAACAAACCCCAACGATCTCTCCAGCTCAGTTCAGTCCACCGCTGACTGCACCGCCGTGATGCGCACATTTATTATTCAATTTAAATAACTAGTCTGTGACTCAGATTATGACCAAGCATGTTTTCCTGTGTGTGTTTGTTTGTGTGTGCAGAGCAGTGTGTCTGACGTCAGTGTTAGAGTTTTGACTCTAACCATGAGGCACGCAGTGACCCAGCCAGGTCCTTAACTAGCTTCGCCTCATTCAGTAGCCAGGGTATTTTTGGCATAGTAGTTAGTGACACACTTATTGTAATGGGTCGTCCAGGGTGCCAATGGTCAGCTTGAATAAGCATCCTTCCCGGCAGCGCGGGCTGAGCCTCGGCAACGCGATGTAACGGATCACTGTATGCCGCCCCCCCCCCCCCCCACCCCCCATCCATTGTGGCCTTTAATAAGCCACGGTGCTGTTTATTATGGGATGGCAGCTGACCGTAACTGTAAACACTCATTGTGAAGGTAAATGCGTTTCAACAATTAGCTGTGGAGCATCACAGTGGAAATGGATATTCAGTACAAGGCAGAGTAACTTGAGTTGAAGAATTGGTACGCGACATACGATTAAGTCGAATACAGAAACCAGTCCTTCATTCATGTTTCATTCAACTCATTTTGTTGTTAATACTGAATTTAAAAAAAAGGGTTTTCGTTTAAAAAACATTAATTAATGTTCAAAAAACATTAATTAATGTTCAAAAAACATTAAGACAAAACCCTTGTCTTCCTTCTACCAAATAGTCGAAAACGGGCCACATTTTGATACTATTACCGTAGATGTAAAGGATCAACACAAAGCCCGAGTTCTTCTAGAAAAAGGTTTCCCCCCCCCACTCTAAAATAGTGATTATTTATCGCCTTCTTAACGGTGTAGAAGATAAACCCTTCCAGTCTGCAGGTGATGATACGTCACTCTTGAGTTTACCATTATTCCACTGCTTAACGAGGAACATCTGGTGTGTCTTCTCCCGCTTCCCACCACAATGTGTGTCCATACCCACTGGCCCCACTCTCAGCCCCTATCAGTCCAAACACCCCTTCGCCTCGTCTCACTCCTGGGAATCAGCCACTGTCACCTGGAAATATGAGTTAGGCCTGACAGGTTGACAGCCGGCAGCCAGAGCGGATGTTCCCTCTCTCGTACCGCCAACCTGAACATCACACTGACAGGTCAGGCAGCAGCAGACGGCCCTCTTTTTTTATCTATCTATCTATCTCTCTATCTCTCTATCTCTCTATCTCTCTCTCTCTCTCTCTCTCTCTCTCTCTCTATATCTCTCTCTCTATATCTCTATATCTCTATATCTCTTTATCTATATCTATATCTCTCTCTCTATATCTCTCTCTCTCTCTATATCTATATCTCTCTCTCTATATCTCTCTCTCTCTCTATCTATATATATCTCTCTATATCTATATCTCTCTCTATATATCTATCTCTCTCTATATCTATATCTCTCTCTCTCTATATATATATATATATATATATATATATATATATATATATATCTCTCTATATATCTATCTCTCTCTATATATATATATCTATATCTCTCTCTCTCTATATATCTATCTATCTCTCTCTATATATATATATCTATATCTCTCTCTCTCTATATATATCTATATCTCTCTCTATATATCTATATCTATCTCTCTCTCTCTCTCTCTCTCTCTCTCTCTCTCTCTCTCTCTATATATATATATATATATATATATATATATATATATATATATATATATATCTCGGGCAATAACTGGATGGTCTCTGGCAAGTTGCACTGATTTAGAGAGATTTTTCTTATTTTCACAAAACACTGGGCTTGTCAATCCTGGATTCCAGTTAACACCTTGCAGTGTTGTTGTTATTCATCAGTAAATGTTCATTCTACTACTAATCGCCAACGTCAAATGGGTACGAATCAATTTAGGAATTTTTTGTTGTAATTTTTAACTAAAATACATATACTGATCTAAAATAGAATCAGGTATTTATTTTAACTTGCAATGTTACGTCACTGCATGCCCTTTGAAAATGAATACACAATACAATATAGTGTTTTTTTTAATTTGTATAATTTATTTGGGCCAATACTGGCTCTGTTAGCTGGATCGGGTACCCGTGATAATGAGGTCGAACTATTTATTCAATTCTATGACTGAGTCATATTATGTGTGCGTGTGCTATGTCAGGCTGCATAGCAGAGGGAGGTAACAACAAACAGAGAGAGAGAGGGCGGTCAAAATAAAAAACAGCCAAGGTCAAGATATTCTGACATTTGGCCCCCTGGCACGGGTCAAATCTGTACACGGTGTGAGTATGAAAGTTCATTCCTCACCTTGGAAACGGTAGTTGGGCAAAGAGGTCGTTTTTAAGGGAGAACTTTCACTGTAGCTCTCAATATTCCTCAGAGGGTTGAGTTTGCTCCAGTTTATTTTTTTTGTCAAACTACACTGCTTTCCAACTGAATCAAAGTTTTTTTGGAGACGTTGGTATCCGTTTCTGCTTGGATGATTGCTGGAATGTCGGTGAGAAAGGAAAGCTATAAAAAGAATCCACTTGTCCTTAAAGGTTTTCTACAATTCCTCTGCCTTTTTTGGCTGCTTGTTGTTGGGAACAAGGTGCTCAGAAAATGCAAAGAACCATTTTGGCAGGATTGTTTTCCATCTGTAAATCTTGCAGATGCAGAGTAGTGTTGTGTTTTTTTTAAAAGACGATTTTGTCATCCAAGTGTGTGAGTTACCTTCTCCCGCTCCTCCCTGAACATCTTTTGAATTATTTGGAACAGCTGGGCGAACATCTGGGTGAGTAGGGTGCTGCTTCCTCTGCTCAGTGTGGATGATGGCACCAGCAGGCGGAGGATGCCCCCCCCCCCCCCCCGCCTGCCCAACCAAGGCCCTCCTTGCTTTTATCCAGAGTCATGCAGCGGTCGGCTGAAAGTTGTAACTTCTCTGATTTGAAGCAGTGGGAAGGCAGATTAATTGCTTAATTGAGAATATTTTGTCCCCCCCATAGCGTCTTGGCTTTTTGCTTACGCAAGCTCTGATCTCTTGTACTGTACTCTCGTACAGATCTTTGCCCAGAAGCACCAGTTTGGCCACTTATAGCTGGATACTTGAGCTTTCTTTAAAAGCACATTTTATCAAGTAGTCTATGGATTGTTTTATGTCTGTGAACAGTAGGAGTACCTACTGGGACTCCGCTGTGTGATTTGCTCTGTGCATTTTTATGTGGTTATTCATGAAAAGGGGAAATGCTCACTCAATGTGCAATATGAATTGCTAAAGTAATAGGAATTGGTCATTAGTTATGACAAAGTTGGTGAAGACCAACTTCGTCATAACTAATGACCAAGCCTGTCAGTGCTGAAGTGTAAAATTCACGGGTGGCAGTTGATCATTTTTGCACACAGTTCCCTTAAGTGCTGGTAACGAATCAATACTAGTGCTGCTATAATACCTTAGTTCTGTTATCAAAACAACACATTTTTAAATGTCTGTTCCCACATAACAGCCATGGAGGAACCCTGGCTTAATCGAATGCAATCGAAAAAATTGTTTTCGATTGAAGTCCGAAACCATCTGATCTAAGAATTTTAAGAAGAGCTCCAGGACAGTTGACCATACATTTTGCATTTCGATGACAAAGTAATCGATATAGTTGTTTTTAAAGCAAAGATGCAACATGTTTGAGAAGATTTAGTCGACCATTTCCTGTCTGAAAGTTTCAAACTGTTCAGATCTCACGAGACAATGAAGGTGAATACTCAGCCCGAGTGCTTGTTTTCTCTGAAGATCATCTACCGCTACTTTGGGGTTTAAAGTGACCCTACTTTTTAAGTCTCGTAGACGTGCATGCTTGTTAACAGGACTCTTCGCACAGCTGGGGAAACGTTAGCGGAGAAAGTGGCTGAGGAACACCGCCGCTTGTCCATATCTCAACCCTTGAGTTGACACTGGCGGTTAAGTGTAGGACATCCTGTCCCCCTCTTACATGTGATGTGTGCGACTCCGCCACCATGCGAGGGCGGCCTCCGTCGGCGTGTGTTAGCGCGGGTGTGTTGCGTGTCAAAGGGCTTTAACGCAGAACAATGGTGTGTGCGCCGAGCCGAGGCCATGTGGCCGTGTGGCGGATTAAATTAGCAGCAGTTGTTTATCGTTCGTCCCCCGTTCTCCCCCCCCAGTCCATCTGCTCCGCTCGGCCCCGTATACTCCAGTTCTGCTCTCAGGCGCTGCTCCAGCCCCCCCCACCCCTTCACCAAACCCTTTACAAATCCCTATCCCGATGTCACACTCACACACACACCCAAACACAGTTTTGAATAGTTGCAATATCCACCAGCAGCCCAGTCATGACACAATATACTCCGTTCAACCTCTTCTGCCAAGAGTGCTCTGGCTTTCCTCTATGCAGATTAGCCATGTGCTAATTGTGGTTATTTATTTATTTATTTTGATGGAGAAGAGGGAAGGGGAAAAAAAGGGGGCGGGGAAGAGTTTGCTCCAGAAATTGATTAGATGACTGAGCAGAAAAAAGAGAGAGAGTGCAGAGATGTGAGTGGCCAACCGGTGTGCATATCTGAGACCAAAAGTCGACAAAAGCAAATCTTAATTTTAGTTAAAGGTTGGTTATCCATGAATTGATTCCCCTGAAAGGTTTTCAATAGAAGTGGATGAGTGGCTCTAACAATCTTTGCTGAAATGTGTTACTTAATTAAAATTCTTTAAAGGAGTTTTTAATTTTCTTAATTTTTTCATGTGTGGGGACAGGAAAGACGTGGGCTCAAAACACAGTATTGGATATTTTGTAAAGTGTAAATGTTTTGTTCACTTTTGATTTGTGTGTGTCAGGAAATCTCCCTACACATATCAACAGACTTTTTTGTCACATTTATTGTATAATAACACAATAAATAATATTCATGTTCTTGAAATATTTATTTTATGATTTAGGGCAGTTTAGTCTTGATGACAAACAATACTGCAACGTTTACATTTTTCCAATATATATTGAGAAAAATGTACGAGTGGCTTTTTGATTTACGTAGGCTTATTTGTAAAAAGAAGGAAATATAGGACGTTGTTTGTTCCTTAGAAGTGTCGCTTTAATGTTGGGGCGGAAAAATTCAGTTTTGTGTGAGATGTTACTCTGGGAAAGATTGTTACTAAAAAGTTATAACGGACTGAATTGCTTTTTTTTTTAATGTATCAGAATCACTGGACTTTCTCAAAAAATCAAAAGTAGCTTGTTGTACCAAAGTACCATGTTGTGCCTATATTAGCACAACACATAACACGCTTTGGACTGTTGGATTACATACATGTAGAAGTTGAGATGTTGACATGATTTGTTTTTCACATTGGGAAAAACAAGTGAAACGAGTTACACGAAAACTACATTCTTACGCTGGTTTCCCGCTGCCGACAGTAGCCATCGGTAGCCGTAATGCTAACGATATATAAACAAGTAGATCGCTCTTCTTCAAATGAAAATCAACGGAAGGAAAATATGTAATCACCTCTCCGTTGGGCAGTATTTTTGGAAACCAAACAAACTGTGTCCCGTGTTGCTGGTGGCGTGGAGGAAAACTGAAAGCGGCGGCGACGAAAATACCACCTGGATGTCATTTTTGTTCAACCTTGTACGTGCAATATTGACTTTCATTATAGTTAAATTGGTTGTGAATTAACTCTTTCGCTCAGACTTGTGGGGGAATATATTCAGACATCCAAGGCCTCCACTTCGATACACAAGACGCTCGAGGTGGTTTGGTATGGTTACCCCCACACCCCCCACACCCAAACGCCTCGGCCAAAGCTAACTGGAGGATCTTGGAGGATGTGTAATAGTGTGTCAGATGTGAACAACGTAAGCAATGGGAGGAAAATGCTGGTAAACAGATCAATGAAGGCCTGAGCAGTAGACCTGCCACAGCTATATCCCAGCCTGCAGCGCACGGATGTGTTAACATGATCGAATAAAGTCAAGGAGTAAAAAAAAAAAAAAAAAAACCACAACAAAAAACACACGCATACAAAAAACAAGACCCCTCGTGCAGGTTTAACATCCTGGATTCCAGACCACACACTTTTATAGCTATTGCGACGTGTTATGAATGTTATTACACGATACTGAGCGTAATACAGGCCGGCAGGTTTATTGCCGAATTGTTGCAGCTATTGAGAAAAAGAGTTTAGTTATTTAGAATAGTAGTGGCTAAATTCTCTCCCCTCCCCCGCCCCCAAATCTGATCACCGTGTCCATCTTTTTAGTCGCTGTGAAGTGTGAAGTGAGACAAGTGGTTTGTTTTTGGGATCGTCAGCATGGATTCTCCACGTGGCTCGGGGGAGCTGGAAACCCTGATTGTAGTCGAGCTGTACTTTCCAGCTCCCCCGCCCCCCCACCGGGCCGAGGCCTGAGCTGTCGGGCTTTCTTAATGGATAAGCGGGTACACAGGCTGGTGAAGAAATATCCTCACCGCTGGTTTAGTATCGACTGAAATCGGTGAGAAAAAAGGTTGATTGTTTTACGGCTCGGTCATCGGTGGGAGATTTTGTCCAAATGAGGAATAGATTTTTGCCTTTTTAGTGTTGCTGCTCTGTAGTTTCTTAGCACATTAGTCATTTTTCATGTGGATTGGAGGACGTAAGCGGGTGATTCAGGCCTCAATTGCACACTTTGCGGTTGACACGAGAGGCTCTGTCTAACTGCTTAAGCAGCTCATTGGGAAAGAGCTCCACCGTATCTCTACGCAGTGAGAAGTTGCGCCGGCTTTGTTTGTGGGAATGGGTCATTTTTTTTTATCGTTATTGCCATAGTTGGACAAATACACCTGTTTGAGATGGATTGGAAACCAGCAGCACGGTGGTGTCTGCTTCACCTGTCATCTTTAGGCTGAGCAGTGTGTTGTGCGGACACGCATGAAGGCAAGATGTCAGGTAGGGGGTGGGAAGGATGGTGTCCTTCCTTGCAGTCTGGGGTTAAAAGTGCATTAGAGGTCACAGGAGAGTGCCCACCGGGGCCTGTTACCTCTCCCCCCCACGGTGCAGTTGGTAATTACCCTAGGGAGCGGAGTAACCCCCAAACCCGCCCCTCCCTTGCCTTTCCTACACACACACACACACACACACACACACACACACACACACACACACACACACACACACACACTCCTGAACCTGGAGGAGCTCAGGAGAGTGTGGCCTGGGGAAGGCTAGAGGGAAAACCCGGAGTGGAATATGTTATCTTGGATAATGCCGGTTGACCGCCTTGACAGCCTGTTGATCCCCCCCCCACCCTCAACACCTACAGTCTCCCCCCCAACACACACACACATATACATATTTTCTCACGAGCACAACACTCTCCTGCTGAGCCACCCCCACCTGACCTCTCTCTCTCATTGCAGCACTGTCATTCATAGAGTGCCAAAGCCTGCTGCTTTATTAAAGCCCAGGAAGAGCAAGGCCTGGCCCAGGTTCAAACAGCAGTGCAGCTGGGACCTGTTACATTTTCGGCAGACTGCCCTCTCCGTCTCGCTGGCTATAAATAGCCCCGGTGGTTGTCTCCCTTAACCAAGGAAAAGAGGTTTTTGGGGGGGGCGGGAACACACACACGGATTAATAACCGTGGGAAGCAATGAAAGCTTTGTGTCTGCTGCCCGAGGTCAGCAGGCCAGGAGGTGTTGCTACTTCAAAGACCCCATTGTGGCGCGTACTTTCAGACGCCGCTGCGGTGGGTTTTGATGGGAACACACAGGCTGCCAGCGGTGTGATGAGTTGATGGCATCACATTGCGCCAACCAGGCAGACACCCACTCCCAGCCCTGGCTTGAATTTTGTATGTATTTATTTTTCTAGCGGCTGACCAGTACATTATAGTTCCATTTAAAAATAAAAAAAATAAAAATGTTGTTCTGTTTATTTTTTGTTACACTGGAGGGGTGTTCCACCAGGCTCATCTCTTATGTCCACACACGTGCACACACACAGCATTAGACACATAATGACCTTGGCTCCAGCTGTTGACAGGCGAGGCTACCTCATTATGAACCCGCCATGCTCTTGCCCTGCTATCCATTTCCCTCCCTGGCTCTCCAGCCAGATATTCTGTCTGGCCCAGTAACATTGCATGCCCGGACCGTGTGGATCTCCCCGAGTCCAAGCCGGGCCAAGGTCAGCCCCCACCACCACCACCACCACCACCACCACCCTGGCCTCCATCCTGACATGGCTCCAGCTGAGGGGTGGGCCAGCTCCAGCCACCGCAGACACTTCCACTTCCTTAAGCTTATTTTCATAGAAACCCTCCCCGACGTCTCCGCCGTAACAGTATCCACCCATTGGCACAATGATCTCCTGGGCAGGGAAATGCTCCTGGCGGATATAGTGGGCTCATTCATTCATCCATGGCCAATTTTTTCCCTTTCCAGTGGGAAACTACCGTTTTTTTTCCTTCTCCCGCTTCTCCTTTTTTGTTCCATATTTGCGGGATTATACCGTGACTGGTTTACGAGTTAAAGCTTCATTTGTGTTCATTGCTGAGTAAATGCCTTTTCAAGAAAATCCAATGAAAACTAAAGCTTCCAAAAAGATTGCCTTTCTCATGTTTTCCTGTCACATCACTGGAGTCTGAACAGTATAGGTTACATCATTACTGAGTTTTCTTTTCTTCAGCCCATTGAAACATTGCAAATTCTGTCTGTGTTCTTCAGCCTCCAAGCCCAATGGACCAGGTCGGAAAGATGCGCGGGCAGTCATATGGAGGAGGACCCAACCCCTACACCCAGCAACAGCAGCAGCAGCAGCAAGGGGCTCCCGCAGGTCCCGGACCCCAGCAGGGAGGCTCTTACCCCGGGCAGGGCTACGGACCCCCGGGCCCTCAGAGGTATCCTATGGCGATGCAGAACCGAACACCTGGCGCTATGGGCGGCATGCAGTACGGACAGCAGGTCAGTAACGATGCATTTAGATGACCGTCCTCGCGTTATCATTGTCACCTCGCACAACTTTCACTTTGACGCTGCAGATTGACGTTAAGAGTCGAAATACGTTGTGTGATGGACGACATTTCATAATTGGTGAAACTTATTAAATCACAGCGTAAAGCCAGTCTCTGAGATAAATGAGATGAACTTTTGAAAGCTATTTACCACGTCATTGTTTAGATAAGGAGTTCCTTTTTTTTGGCTAAATCTGTGACATTTATTGAAAAGAGTGTCTGTTCGTTTCCCAATCTTAAAGCTTGGGCAGGTAACATTAGAGAAAACGGTAAGAGTAAGCTAGATTTTAATGAAAAGAATTTTTGACCAACTAGTAAGTGACTACCTTGTGGTAATGAGTGTGACATTATAATTTGTCCAGCCCCCATCCTGTTCGTTATTGACATGGTGGCACCGTTTTAAGAAGAAACCAGCGTGGTGCTGCTGGGTTAGCTGAAAGAGTGATTGGCTTGCATTGCATCACAGGACTCAAGCTCCATTTCTGTTGATAGTAATAAGTCTAAACCAGGTGAAAAAATTAAAAGACCTCCTTCCTCAGGAGAGGACATTTAATGCGGCTGCTCTGGTACTTAGTCATGATCCAGGGCATGACTTGGAAGTCCGCAAGTTAATAAGTATTTTTATCTTCCTGTTAGTTGAGGTAGAATGTTTATTTAGTGGGTGACTTGCTGCTACAGGAATGGCGCAGATGGACGCTTACAGTAGATGAAGTGACGTAATTTAGCAAAGTCATCGAAAGTTGTGCACGGGGAAGTTTGCAGGCATCCCAAGCCGGTAAAGAGTACTCAAGATAAGGATATGTTGGTGTGTAATCTGATTATTATTATTTAGAGGCACATCGACACCGCTGTAACCGTTCCGTTATCTGTCAAAGAATTTGAAACTACAAGACGTTATAGCATAGATTGGAAACGGGGGGAACTTCTCACCTGGTTCTGTCCAGCATAATGTCTTCTGGCCAAGAAATGGTTCTCTTTTGACACACTTAAAAAAAAAAAAAAAAAACTTTTAGTATTTAGCAGACGGATATGAAAGCGGTATTGATCTTCACATCTTAACTATCCACTATCCAGCTTTATTAACTATTTTGCGGTCTCTCTAGTAGAGAGACGGTAGAGCACCTTAGATTTATTTAATTTATACATTTTATATTATTTATTAATTTCACAGGGACTGTGAACAGCTTCTTAGCTGTGAGCTAATTTACATCTGTAGTCCCTTAGCAGGAAGCAGAGAACATCTCTGAAACTCATCAGGAAGTGTTTGCGGTTACGTGGGGATGGGTACGTGCATGCGTTGATTTTTAGCCATGATTTCATCTTGAATTTAAATCAGCAAAGCTGCAGCACTTTTTCGATCTTGGTACCGAGCACAGTGCGGCACCCGGACGATGTCACACATGCAAGTTTTATCTCGTAGTTCCTGCTTGGAAAAATGCACGACAACGGTATTTCCTTAGCTTCACTACCGGCAGTGTTAAATTTAGCATTTCATTAAAGTAGGAGCCTGAAAATAGTAAACCCCTTTGTATTTTTCGATGGAGTATCGGTGTACTAATCGATAATTGATTCTTAATTGAATCGTGTCACCAAGAATCGGAATATAACCAGATCGCAGGGTTTCGAGTCATCAACATGATCCAAAACAACAAGGTTATTCGGAGAGCCTAACCAAGAATCAACTGAAGAAAAATCTCTTGGGAGCGAGCCATCACTCTTTCAGTCAGGTTTGTTTTTTTTCCGCTCAAAAGTGAAAACCCGTGTGCACGGGGGCACAGTGGGCAGCGCTTTCTGACGCCGTCGTCCAATTGAAAACGGAAAAAACATAGTTTGCCATCGCTACTTACTCTTACGCTATGAATTAGACCCTTGAACTCTCCCAGCCAGGCACACCGTCTTAACAGACAAATGCATGCAGGGAATCCCGTAGAGTGAAGCCTTTTCTTCCCCGTTCGCTGTCTGTGGTCTTGTGCCCATTGTGTAGTGTGATTATCTCATACTGGCCTGCCTGGTGTCTGACCGTGGACTCGATAAGTGCCCTGCAGAGAAGAAAACGGCTTCCCTCCTTTTGTCAGACAGATACACAGATACACAGCCACTCCACGTTGTTTTAAATGTGTGGCAATTCTTTCTTGTCTAGTATTTTCTTTGAATTCTTGAGTAGCTAACTCACACACACACACACACACACACACACACACACACACACACAGAACCAAAAAATAAAAATCCCCCCTCTTCTTTATTTTTTTTATTACTGTGTTTCTTCACAAGGTCAGTGCTTTCTCCTTCCATGCTCCTTGAGGGTAATGAAACAAAATCGCTGTACTGAAAGGCTTTCCACTTGCAGGATCGGGTAGAGTATGAATATTGAATGCCTCATATTGAAGTTCAAGGAGATGAAGTCAAAACTCAATTTTCATTTTCGCAGCGGTAATTTGAAGTGATACACGCCTGAATTCCAACACTTTGACTGATCAGGTTATAGCGAGGAACACACTCGCATCTTACAGACCGAACGGTTGTCTCTCGCTTTTAATCTTTGAGTAAGATGAAGAGATGCTCTGATTACTCCGCTGAGAATGAAAGGTAAAAGAGAAGTTACTTAGGATATTGGGTTATTTTTATGTATCTTTTTAAAAAAGGGTTAAAAAAGATGCCGTCAGGGGACAGACTGTATTCAGGTAGTGATTGGTATTCCACAGAGAGGCTCAGGGTAGTAAACCTCTGGTAAAAAGTGTTTATGTTTAGAGGCAATTCAACTGTGCTGGCTTATATTTACTTGTATATCTGTTCTCCCCCATTTTTGAAGGTGAGCTAGTTTTGATCTTGACCAATCTTTCTGTTTTCACATCTAGATGTCAGCTTATGGACAACAGGGGCCTGGTGGCTACAGCCAGCAGAGCCAGGGCTACTATGGTCAGCATGGCGCCCCCCCTCACCCTGGCCAGCAGCAACAGCAGCCTCCGTACTCTGGTCAACCCCAGGGCAGCTCTGGAGCTCCCTACCCCCAACAGGGCCACCCTGCGCAGCCTTCTGGCCAACATGGGCAGCCTGGACCCCCCTACCAACAATCCCAAGGTCCACACGGTCCTCCTCCAGGTCAGCCTCCCTATAGCCAGCCCCCACAGTCTCAGCCAGGACAACCTCCCTACGTTCCTCCCCAGCAGCAGCAGCAGCCTCAACAGCAGCAGGGACCGGGTCCCCAAACTCAGCAGGGCCCCCAGGGCCAGCCTGGCTATCAACAATCCCCTGGACCGGGGCAGCCACCACAGCAGCAAACCCCGCAGCCACAGCCGCAGCCTCAGCCTCAGCCGCAGCAAGGACCTCCACAGCAGCAGCAGCAGCAGCAACAACAACAACAACAGCAGCAGCAACAACAACAACAGCAACAACAACAACAACAACAGCAGCAGCAGCAGCAACAACAACAACAGCAACAACCAGGGGTTCCATCTCCTCAAGCCCAGCAACCTCCAGGGCACGGACAGCAGGGTCAACCGTCACCGTACTCCCAGACACCGCCACTGCAGCAGCCGCCACAACAGCAGCAGCAGTCACCATATCAGAGGTTCCCGCCTCCTCCACAGGTAGTGACACCACACACAACTCTGTTTTTGCACTGTAGCTTTAATGTGAAGTGTCGGGCCCATCTGTGTTTCCATTACTGTTTGCAGCAGGAGGTTCCTGAGCTGACACGCGCTCTTTATGTTTGCTGCACTTTATCACTGGCGTAAGATCCATCGGTGCCGTTACAATGTAAACCGCAAGCGGTCTGTGGCGGTTTAACAGAAAACACATTCCCGTCTCTACTTGTTTCATGCCCTTTTGTTTATATTTCAATTAGACAGTTAAACTAATTATGCACGTAGTTGTCCGTAACGTAACTGGTCCAAAACGGGTTTGAATATCTGGAATGCTTGTCAACTGAGCCGTAAGAACAGTAGGATTATATGGGAGAGGAGCTTTGCTGTTTATTTTAGGTTGTTGGTGGTAAAACATGAAAACAAAATGAAGATGAAGCCACTAGCGAGCTACCTAGGCAAATAGCTGTAAAGTAAGCAATGTCTTCTCCCTTGCCGTGTCTCTCCTATGGTGACACAGACATGCTACACAGGACGTATTCAAATCGCAGTATTGCTGTACTTTGCAAAGAGCCAATGAGCAGTGAATGCTCTTTGCTTTGGGGATCTGTTTTGTCATGTTTTCGAAAGCCATTGTTTTATCTACTTCTTGTCCCCGTAATCAGGAACTCTCCCAGGATTCCTTTAGCTCCCAGTCCAGCGCTCCTCCTTCCAACCAGCCCATGGCTTCCAACAAGAGCAGTCAAGAAGACAGCATGCAGGGCCGGCCATCCAGTCTGCCGGTGAGATCTCTTCACCTAACTTCTGACTTGTAGCTCATTGTAGCTCATTGTAGCTCATTGTAGCTGGGTTTCATGGTCCACCGTCCTCCATGGGCACCAACCACCGTCATGGGCTGCCTTGTTAATATGTGCTTTATGGTGTTCAGACAAAGTCCAAAAATCCCTCTAATATATTACAACCAGTCAATCAGCCATGGCCAGAAAAGACAATAATTGCAATAATAGCTTTTCTTTTTTTTTTTATATTGAAGGTGAGCACCAGACTTAAAGTTGGGGTAGGCTGTTTTTTATTGTGTTATTAGATGTACAGTGTATATAGAAATAAAACTATATATATATATATATATATATATATATATATATATATATATATATATATATATATATATATAGTTTTTATCCTACAGTTTTCCAATGTCTGTCCTAATCCACTCCCATCAGTACCCAAAAACTGCAGACTTTTATGTGTCTGGACCCGTTTGTGTCAAGATTTTGACAACCAGCATTTTACCCTCGAAAAGCAGATGCAAGGTACCACTGTTAACTCTAGAACAGCTTTTAGACTAGTTCTCATTCATTTTCAAATTTGCACAAGATATATCATAAAAATGTATGAAACAACCTTTATTACAACTTCCCTTTACATGAGAATTATTAAAAAAAGAATCTGCTTCAAATGCATTTGTATCTGCTATACAACTACTTACTCAATGAGCAGAGTTTTTTTGGAACTGCATAGCCCAACAAACGTTTTTGTAATAAGTTATTTAATAATGATAATCAAGGGCTATCTTCAACCTCTTGTATTTTTCATACAGAATACAACGGTCTTGTGTTTCCATTGGACACACTAGGGCAGAACATGGACGGACCTCTTTACAAAACACAAATTGGCCTCTTTGGCCTACTTCTTAGTGAGATGCATGAACAAAATAAAAGATAAGCATCACTGCCCTGTTGCAGCTCTCTTCCATCCAGTCAGTGGCTTCTTCTTCAAACCGCAGCGGAATATGCTTAATGCACAACACAACATTTAGCCAGTGCAAAAAATATGCGACACAACATCGGCCACTGCCATCAGTGAATGTCATCTTATTTGTCATCAAGGCAAACATCGAAAATACACAGTTCATTGGGTGGCGGAGGGGAGGGGATCTCACACTTCAAGTCTGATTCCTGGTGTCACAAAAGGAAAGAGGAATACATTACCCAATTAATATCTCAAAACTGTTGCTCAATAACGACATCAGCTGGCACCTGGATTGGTTCTGTCATGCAGCAAACATCACCCTGCAGCAGTAAGATTAACAGCAGTTAAACCAAAGTGAAGAAGAAAAAACATTGAAATGTCAGGTAAAAACGTGATTATTGCTGCTGTTCAGTTGATTTACTACCAAACGCCACCTATTTACAGCAATGTGATGGACTTTTGAAGAGCTATAACTACAGTGGGTATTGCATGCTTTACTAGTGAACGGTGAACATTCAGTACCTTTGACACCGGTGGATTCCCAGCTTTGTTTACTGTTTCTCTTGCCATGCCTGCTGAATCACTGACGTTGGTCCGAGCATACAATTCCAACTCAACCTAAAATACTGTAAACACTTTAAAATCAATTGGCATATACTATTCACAGTAATAACTTCAATTTGGACCCCTTCTCTGCTGCCTCTGACTTCAGCATACAAACAACAAGCTGATGCCAAGAGTGAGTAAAGCGTGTTCAAGCAGTGCAGGGTTCTCCTGACTTGAAAAAAAAACATTTCTGCCAGGAAAGGGATTGTTGGAAGTGAAGTAAATCTGCCGTCTGATTGCCCTCTGGCTAAGATAAAGGTGAGAGAACCCCCTTCCCCTCGCCGACTCTCACCCCCCCTCCCCCCCCCCCCCCCCCCCCCCCCCCGTCCTTCCTGTTAAAGAGGTGTCTCGCTATAACACGTTGCAGTTTCCATGGCAGTGTTTATAGGTCAGACTTCGCAGCTAACCTCATTCTGGGCCTCAGGGAAGGAGAGTGAGAAATGAGATCATTAATGAGAGAGAATGAAAGTGAGAGAGCTGAGTCGGAGGGGGGGGGGGGGGGGGGGGGGGGGGGGGGAAGAGAGATGCGGGATTGAGGGAGTGCAAGCAAATAACTTCAAATAGTGTGAGTGATTGGTTGGAGTGGGAGATTTTGAGAGGGAGGGAGGGATGAGAGGCAGCGCTGTCTATGCCAGTAGGGGATGCCCTCAGGATGTGTTTCCCTCCTCATTTATTTATTTCTCTTATTTATTTATACATCTCTCTGTGGGCTCAGCCATTGGCCGAGCAGGCACTCAGTCCAGGGCTATTTTTATTTATTTCCCTCAGACTTCTCGGGGATTCCCTATTGGAGTCACGTGATTGGCTGTGAGATTAATCTGGCTAAGGTCGAGATGAACCAATCTCCTCCTCCTTCCCTCAGCACCCCCGTGGAGTGCACATGACACTGTGTTGAGATTAGACCATGCTAGCTGCGAGTGTAACCCTGACAGCCGGTGTCAAAACAGCTGAATCGACTCCTACAGGTGTTCCGAGCAGATATGCATCAGGAGCATCTGTTGTGCCTGGAAATTAAGCTGTTTTGATAGCCCGACTTGCACCGCACAAAATGTAGGAAACATGTTTCCAATAGCCTGAGATGTTGCTCTTTGCCAGTTGAGAAGAGGATCCATGGCTATGAAAGCTTCATTAAGCCGTAATCCTGTGAAATATCTTGTCATCGCACACTGAATTAGTAGCAGGGCTCGTTGTCTGAACCCGTCACTTTTTGTGGCACCAAAGACTGTCAAGCATCATAAGTTGCCATCAAATGTGTGGCTCCATCACTTACCCTACACTGACAGCATACACAAATTCATATTTTGTCTGTACTCTGTGAAAACTTTATTACGATATGAATCTTAAAGACAAAACTGAAGCAACTCTCCACTCAATACACACAACTCTGAGAGGGAAACGTAGAGATAAACTTGTAAATCCCAAGTGTCTCCATTTGGTAAGATGGAAGTGTGTCTGCTCCGTGGTGGATGTCGAACTTTTTAATTTAGGTGCACCTGCACACAACCCGGGTGCACCAAAACAAAATGTTCACCGGGCCCTTTGTTGCTGCAGTAAAGCGTTTTAAGTGTCACATTTAGTAAAGAATCATGTTTTCTAAACTAGCTGACAGGTTGTGCGCGACAAATCTACAGGTTTAATTTGACGGAGTAAAGGCGTTTATTTTGTAAGCACCTGCAGCGATTTGTAGAGGCACGTTTGTTTTAATCTGCCTCCGAACACGTTTGAATCCTGATCCAACGGCGGCTTGAGAGGTAGGCGCCATTCAGCTACTTTAGTAGCTTTCGCACAGAAGCAGCCAGACATCGCCTCATCCACAGCACAGATGGGTCTGTTGGAGCCAGGTGCTTAAAACCCAGCGTCTGTTAGGCCGCCGTTGAGGTGGGAATAAGGAGTACAGGAGGCTCAGCGCATGCTGGAAGGCGCAGGTAGGAAAGCAACAGTCAGCTTCAGAAAAGGGCTGTGGATATTAGGTGGAGGGGGAGGGGGGAGAGAGAAACAGGCAGCCATAGTGGAACTAGCTGAGCAGGTTGAGCTGGTTCCTGGCTCCAGGACACAAATGCATTCTAACTGCTGAGTATTTACCACACTGTCGGTTCCCTGGAGCTGCCGGTGTCTTCATAGAAATTTCTTTGCACTTCAACATTGTAGCTTTCTGTAGCTGATGCTAATCTAGAAGCAACTCACAGTGAGTACAGCACAATAAACAAGTACAAGTCTGTGGAGTCTTACAATCATAACTAACCACAATAATGTCATTTCTGGACAAGGAAATGATTTAAGAGCTAAAGGGGAGGGGAGAGGGGACTTTTTTTCTTTTTGTGTACTTTTCACTTTCAAAAGTGTCACATTATTGACTGAGTCTTTAATGAATAACCAACGTTGCTGATTAAAGGGGCACTCCACCAATTTCACACATGAATGAATTTACTCTTTAGGAGGAGTTGAGATTCTGACAACTTTATTCATTTCAAGAAGGGCAATTAAATAGTAGCTTCACCAGTCCATGTTCACAGCTTCAAAACTCACAGGCAAAGAATGTGTCAGAGGCAACGGATCAACACACGTGTGCCGATACAATGGACAATGAGCAGCAGTAAATAAAATGAACTATTTTGCTATAGTTTGTGTAAAAGTGTAAAAGAAGACTTGACGTTGTGCTTTGCTCCACTACATGATGCCACCGGGGTAATCCCCATTTGGGCTTGAGATTTTAATCGTTTAGTACAAAGCCTGCGTTTAAAAACTGGAGGTGTGGCGGTTGTAACGTGAGCGTTGAGCAGCAAGGGAGGGGTCTAGTGAAAGAAACTCTAATGTTGCATTATGGGAAATGTAGGCTGCTGTGTTGGAGTTTGACACAGCTGATGCTTACATTTTCACTATTCTTCTTGAAATCTTTCCCTCACAAGGTGACGGAAGTACACTACTTAATCGCTTGAGTACCCCCCTTAATGATGTAGTGAATCCAGTGTATTTTTATTTTGGAAGAGAATCATATTACCGTATGGTATGAAAGCTCCTTGCGGCTTATACCGCCGGCCTACCGCCTCCATTGTGGCTTCAGCAGAGGTAAAGCAGGCGAGAGTCTTTGCTGTCACTGACTGGCTTTCATACTCCCTGGAAGTGACACTTCCTCTCCATGTCGACCCATGGGAATGGGCCCCTTTTCCCCTTCTCCGTCTCTTTAAAAACAAAAAAAGACAAAAAACCTGTGTCCTTTTTCAGGTCTTTTGTACCCCCTTTTCTCCAGTGTGTGGCTAATCCCACTCAGAGCCGCCCACTGGTTGTGATGCTCGTCTTTCCTGATGTGTCTGAATGTGCTCCAGACCAACTGACAGAGAGAAAGGTCACATGTTGTTCATACACTCACGCCCAAGTTTGTTTTTCTGTCTTCCACCCTCCAAATAAGGGGGTCTGGAGTTTTTTTTAATCTTTAAAGGAAAATGCTAAGGGTATAAATTGTGTACATTGTTATCACAAATGTATATTTGCCTTAAAACAATGTTGTAATGGAGTAGACTCTATTTGTCTTTACTTTAAATGAACAACTTGTGGTTAATATGGGGTAGATAAGAGGCTTCTATTCTGTTAGTTTTTTTAAATAATGAAAGGTATACATCCATGCTTTTCTATTGGTTGCCTCGGGATTCCTTGATTTGACTGGAGGTCCTAGTTTTCTCACCTTTTTTAAATGTATCACTAGATCTCTGCCTATCAGGACCCCACCCTCACATGAATCCAGTCTTATCCAGTGCATTTGCAAAGCTAAGGGACCACCCACATCACAACAACAGGCACCCCCAACCCCCACCCCCCCCTTTAATGACCTTTAATGTTATGTACCAAGCCTCCTGATCTGGAACCAAGGGATCTTCCAGTCTTGGTGCTGATCAACTCTGAGTCCCCCCCCCCCCCCCTGCAATCCCCATTCTCTGCTAAACCCAGCCCAGCTCTGCTCTCCTGCTGCAGCTAAGCTTGTTTTTGCGACATAGCTCTGGAGCAATCAGCCTGACAAGGCCGGCCCACTTTTTTTCCTCTCTTCTCCTCTCCTCTCCTACCCAGCCCAACCCCCTCTGTGCCTTTCTCAATATTACACTGTTTTTTGTTGTTGATGCATTTCTCTCCGTTTTTATAAATATATATTTTTTTCACACTGCCTCTCTCTCGTTCCTCTTTCTGCCTATATTCTCGTTTTCTCTTTCCATCGCTTGCGCCTCCTCCTTCCCTCCTCCTCCCCGTTCTCTCTCCTCTCAGTAAATCAGCTTTCATAACGCTGTGCAGCGCAGCCTTGTTTTGCAAGCCTCTGACGCTGACAGTATTCAGAGTCCGGGGCCAGTTTCCTGTTGCTATTCTGGGGCCCTTGCTTCCTGTGTGTACATGTCTTATTCAGATTCCAGGGCGCCTCTCACTCGCTCTCACCCACTCCCTCCCTCCTCCCCAGCTCTTCTGTTTCTCTCCCCTGCTCCCTCTCCGTCTCACCCTTTTCTTTCCTCGATGTGATTTTTAATTAATGTACTTGAGAAAATTCAATCTGCTGACAAAGTGTGTTGTTTTGCATTTGCTTCAGTGAATTGTTTCTCTCAGCCTTCTAAAAAAAAAAAAAAACCCCCCCCCACACACACACACACACACACACACAGAGAGAGAGAACACTCTCCCTCTCCCTTTTGCTCTCTCACTCACTCCACTCTCGAGCACACACACTCTCCCATGCCCCTCCCCTCTGCCTTCATTTCTGCTGGGCTGAGCTAGTTTTGCAGCACAAAGACTGTGGCTGACTGCAGCACTGTTTGTCCTCTGCTTTCTCCTGCTCTCGCTGGAACAAGCTGCCGAGCCTGGATGGATGAGACCGGCCCCACAATGAAATTAACTCTCACTCTATGAAATAACCTCTATTATTTCTCTCTCTCTCCCCCCCCCACAGTTAATTCTCTGCTAGTGTCGGTTGCTTTGGTAGCGCCCCCTAGATGTGCTGTGTGTGTGTGTGTGTGTGTGTGTGTGTGACAGTAGGAGGGGAGGGGTGTCGCTGCTCCGGAAAGCAGGCAGACTGGCTGTAGGGGTCTAGAGACTCCCCACCCACCAAACCCCCCCACCGCTCTTCTCCAGCCCCCTCGCCCTCCGTATCCCCGCACCCCTTACCTCGGGCCGGGCAGCTGCCTGCCTCACTCGGGCATCTGTGCGCTGCCCTGGGACTCCCTGCTACTATTGTGATCTCTACAAAAGCCCCCCCCCCCCACACACACACCATCTCCCCATTATTCACAGCAATCAGACTCTCTCTCCCCCGCTCTTCTCCCCTCCATCACCTCCCTTCATCTAGTGTGCGTTAGCTACACACAGACTGCTGCAGTGTTTGTGTGCCTCACACACCCCCTTTTTTTGTTACCCCCACAGAGAAGCTCAATTAGGCAAATGTGGAGCATTTAAAAAAAAAAAAAAAACTCCCTACGTATTGATTAAGATTCATAGTTAGCCTTTATCTTCTTTTTTGGACTGCAAGCCTGCATCACACAGGAATGCTAAAGCAGAGCAGTATTGATCAGTGTCAAATGAATTGTATTTTCCGTGCCTTAGCAGCATGAGACTCTTTTTCAGAATTAGGCTGGTTCACTCTTACGTCTTGTACTATTTTTTTTTTTGGTCTCTGTTATTATCCTTCCCACGTGGCTGCTGGTGATGAAGTAGCAGTGTAATGCTGATCTCTGGGGGAGCTGGAGGGTAGCTCGTCTTTGGAGGTAGTAGACATCGTGTCTGTGACTCCAGAAGAGATATCTAACCCCAACAGGGAGCTCCCAGGCGTTGGCCGGCTGGCTTGGTCCCTATCCATGTTTGCTGTTTGCCTGCATTTAAGAGGAATGAGATAACAGAACTCAAGGGATGTTAATTTCATCAACTGAGTAGTTTTTGAGCCCATCTGCTCAACGGCTCATGTTTACGTCATTGCGCGGATTGGTTCAGAGTTGATGGCGCACCTATAGGTTGCTCTTTCTGTGTGTAGAGAGTTTCTCGTCAGCCCTGTGCTCCATTTGAAGCCCTGTAATGGCTGCTGCTGCTGTATGAGGTAGGGGCCTGCCTTGCTTCTCCTCCTTTCTCTAGTTCTTCCCTCATAGTGGGATGGGAGTGCCCCCTTATGGTTGAGCTCAGCCCTGCAAACCTCGTGCTGGGGCTGGAGCTGGCTCTCTCCAAGCCATCAGTGGACTTCCCAGAAGCTCCTGGTAGCTCGATGCGGCCCACGGGCGCAGGCGGCACCCTTTTGGGCAGGTGGCTGAGGCGTCACCCACCTGTCCGTCTGTCTTTTCCAACATTTCCTGCTGTTGTCCCATGGCACTGCAGCATGGCGCCATTACAGGTGTTTTCATAGACGAGACGGCCTAAATTAAATTTAGTCTGAGTGCCGACAGTTTTTATGTCACCTGTGCGTGGAGATAGAAGCACTCTGATAGTGGTGGTCTGGGGGATAATATGCTTCTTGGCTCTGTTAAGTCAAGTCAGCATGTTCAGAGGCTGAGCTGGGAGAAAAGGGAAAAGAAACCCCCTTCAGAAACTGTGCGCAGAAAATATCACTTGATCTTAGGCTTTAAAGGGAAGAGATATATTTTCCCATGACCCTGTTCGAATATCAAAAGCCCACTTTGCCCTGAGTGAGTGGTGAATGTGCAGCGCAGCAGTGTTTTCAGTGTCAAGGCCGTCTGCATGTAAACATAAACATCAGGGACTCGAGAAAGACGGCCAAGATTGTGCTGGTTTTGTGTTTGTCCACTCTCTGTGTTAGCGTGTGTGTCTCAGTTCTCCTCAGTGCATAGGGCCTGGAGGCTGAGTGTGTAATTAAAGTGCTGGTGGAGCAGAAGCATGGCTGGGGGTGGGGGGTTGAACACAGCTTTGGTGCGTCTGCGTTTCCTGTAACAATGACGGGCTGCTTCTTTTGTAGTAGCTGACTGCACCGTGACCCCGCCAGGCACGCAGGGAGGCCGCCGAGAGAGAGAGAGACAGACACAGGGATGGCAGCAACAGGGGGGAGGGACTGTGTCTGCTCTAATGTGTCAACCACGTGGATCACAGTAACCATGGCAGCACTTGAGATGCAGCCATTTCTTTCCCTTCATTTCCCCCCCTCCCCCTTCTTACTCTCTCTTCCTCAGCTATCACCTCGCCACAGAGGATATGTGAGCGTGAGTGCAAGCCAGTCGGCAGCGAGCAAGGTTTTTCTCTTTTCTTTCTTTTCTTTTTTCTTCCCCCCGCCTGTATATTGTGTTCAGCATCTGGGGGCCTGAGAATAAGGAAGCCTGCCAACTAGGCGGTTGGTGAAACCCTGAGGTCTGAGCAGAGAAGAGTGGGTCAGGGAGAGTGTTTGACTGAGGGATGAACTCTCCCCCCCCCCCCCAACACACCCACACAAACCTCTCCCTCCTTACCACCACCAGATCTAGTTACACTACTGGCCAGGGTCACACATTCCAGATACGTTTCATTATCTCAGGGCTGCTACGCAACCTCTCTTCTTCCACTTTCTGTTTCTCATAACTTAAAAAAGAAAAGAAAAGAAAAATCGGCTGGCTTGGCAGACTAATGGCTCTTGTTGGGCTTGATTGATTCAGTGAAGTAATCTGCAAATGGAATACATTAGGACGTCGGAGAGCCGAGCAGATGACTCAGAGACGGCACAGGCACACTCGGAGGAGCAGTGGAGAATATGGGGAAACATGGCAATGCTGGAGACCTTTTTGCCTTTTTTTTTTCACATTCATAAACAATAATGCAACAATAATTGCATTAGAAGATGTGCGTTTTAAAATTGTAGGCTTAAAAAAATTAAATTCTTTAACACTGCACTTGTCTTTTTGCCTCTCTCCAACCCTCGAACATCATGAACACTGTTCTGCAGTTCTCAGCTCTGAAGTTCCATGTTAGGCAGTGCTGGGAAAAAACACAAAATGGCTGCCATAGAGAGGAGCTTGGAGCTCCACAGAAAGAACCGCATCTCTCTCCTCCTCTCCACAACACAGCTCGCATATCTTCCCCCCTTTCCTGCGTGTAGAAAAAATGCTGTCTTCTTTTCATGTTCTCACATTATCGACCGTAATTGGCAGAGATAATACGACTGTAGCCTTCCTGCAAGCTCATAAACCATCAAACTCCCAACTTAGCAAACCCACGTCCCTCAACTCCTTCTCATGCCTCATCCATGTCCTCTTCATCATCTGCCTTCTAATAATGAGTGTGTTGAATAGCAGAGCCACACAGTATCCGTATCACCAACCTCCCCCCTCCCTCCCCCTCCTCCTCCTTCCTCTCTTCTCCTCTCGCTGTCCGGCTTGTGCAGTCAGCAGAACAGGCTGGTGCTGTGCAGTATTGAGCTGGGAAAAATCAATGACTGCAGAGTGGGAGTAGGTAGGAGTGCGTGCGTGTGCGCGGGCGTGTGCTTGTGCTTGTGCGTGTGTGTGTGTGTGTGTGTACACAATGCTTCTGCCTAGGCAGGCTGAGAGACCGAAGCTGTCAGTTGTCAGATATTTACAGAATGGTAAAGAGCTCGCCCTCTATGCTGCATGGCAGGTGTATGTGTGAATGTTTCTTTAGATTTAAATTAGATTAGGATTTTTGTTGTTTTAATTATGCATTAAAGGTTTTAATACGATTTTGGCACAAGAAACCCCATTCAGGAATATTTTAGTTTTTGTTGGTTTAATATTTATACATACATATTTTTGTTTTAAATACCTGAATTTGAGGAAAACAAACTTGCTTTTTCTTCAAACCACCTTTTTTGATAGTTGATACATTTTGATAGTTAGATACATCAAAGCGCCCCACATAAAAGATTACATTTGCTGAGGGGCGTGCACGAAGGAGTGAATTTATCTTTTTTCGTCTCAAGAGCTGCCACTGTGATGCAGGGAATCGCACACTTTGAAATATTGCTGCCGAAGTTTTTTCCCTTTTGACTTGGCACTGATCTGCTGTGCGCATGAATCCCTTCACCTTCAACCTTGCTATGTTTGTGGACTTAGCATCCTCTGTATGTTCTCTTCGGCCCAGACGTCAAGCAAACATCGGGCAAGACATTTAACCCCAAGTTGCTCCTGGAGCTGCACCTGCGGTGTGTGTGTGTGTGTGTGACTGTTAGTTATTCCTGATGGGCACACATCAGTGTATGAATGGGTGTGAGTGGGTGAATGGTGACATGTAGTGTTGAAGCGCTTTGACTGGTTTGAAAACTAGAAAGCGCTTTACAAATCCATTTACCATTGGGATTAAAACCGAATAAATGAAAGCGCCCCCCTTAAAGGCAGCCTTGTTCAGACTTCCCCTTGTGTCTCTCTCTCTCGTCTACTGAGCGAAGTGTGTATGTCTTGTGCGGCCGTCCGCAGTGACCTCCTGCCGAGGTGGAACTCCCAGGCATAACCCCGGGAATCGACCCCTAACCTTTTTTCGCCCTGCGGTCGGGGTTTGTTAAGGGAGGCGCGACTCTGTGCAGTGATCTCTGAAGCTCAGAGTATGGCAGTGTCAGCTGAGGTGGTCATTGTAGCGGCTGGCGCAGGGCCATACTGAGCCCACGTGTCAGATGACCAGTCTTGTGATGTCTGAGCAGGGGTGGGGTGGTGCTGGTTGGGACGAGGAGGAGGAGGAGGAGGAGGAGGAGGACGACATCTGACGTTGCTGGAAAAAGGATCCCGCCACGGTTGTTTAAGCAAGGAATGTCATGCTGTTTGATCTCTGCTCTCCCCTGCAGAGCATTAAGGTTTCACTGCCCTGTGTCGCTCCCTCGGAGGGGCTCTCTGCCTTGTTCCGAACCGTTTTAACATTTGCGGAAAATTATTTGGGTATCAGCCAAATAAAACGCTCGAGGGTGTGATTCTTAAACACAAAGCCCTCGTGGTGAGTTTCGCTTAGATTTCCTATGCAGGTCAGAAAGGCCTTGGTTTGTGCAGTCACCAAAAACGGAGGAAGAGATGGAGGGAGGGCAGAGGGAACTGGGTGTGGAGGTGTGTGTGTGTGTGGGGGGGGGGGGGGGTGATTCTGAATCAGCATTCTCCTGTCACTCCCTCTGGGGTTCCTCCATCAGGTCACGTCCCAAAAATAGCAACGAGCGCTGTTTCAAGTGCAAAACCGCCGGCTTCGGGGCTGCAGCCAGCCTGCGAGTGTGAGATTTCTATGGGAATAGTTGGCCACCTTCCAATGAGTGCGTTTTCTTTTTTCTCTTCCCCCTCCTCCTCCTCCTCCTCCCTCCCATTTTTTTTCTCCCTTCTCCGATGTGACTGGCAGATGAGCTTGCATTTCTGAGCGAGCACATGGGCTCCACGTGAGTGGCCAGTGTGTAAACATTCACCTTCCCACAAACATAATCATCGCCGGCTGCCTTCCTACCTTCCTTCCTGCCTGGCTGTCTTTGTGTCACAGCCAGCGAGGAGGCTCAATAACAACACCACATGGCACTCGAGCCCGGTGCCCAGCACCAATTATTTCAACTGCCTCCCGAGATGACTTGTTTCAAATATTTATTTATTTTCTCCCCACTTTGTCTTTGCAAGCAACACAAACACAGTTCCGCTTGCCCAGATGGATCATTATCAGCATTATGGGAGTGATGTAGAGTATTTTTTTTAAATGGGGGGGGGGGGGGGGTGAGAAGTCATTGTACCTGCTAGCAGTCCTGTGTGAGGGATTAAAATACGCAACCCGGTGACTTTGACATGACTCAATAAATAAATAAATAAAATGCTCTCACCTACTTGGTTCAAGTAGGTCGATGTGCAGGGCTAAAATGTCAAAACTGATTATGATTCCCCTCAAATTGTGTATTATTTTGCTTTTTCCACTAATTTCTTACATCATATTCCTGGTTTCCTCAAAGCCAGAGTTTTGTTAGATAGTTTTTGTAATGGGATGGGTTAGATGCGGTCGGTTTCTAAGAATAAACGCTTCCAAAACAAACCCATCTCACACTTAGATGCCATGAGTTGATTTGAAGTGAATGAATTGGTTGTTAAAAACAGATGATTAATAATCAAAGGAAAGTCTTTGGCTTCAGCTAATATTAGGCATATTCAATGTCTTTATGTACCAGCTCAGTCTGAGAATGTCAAATATGTTGTTTTGAATAAACAACAGGTTGGAACTTGAATTAAGCCTGTCTGTGTTTTCCCCCCCACACCAAATTTGTATTTGTTTATTAGCCAAAATAAATGTCTTAAGCTTAATTCAGCCTTAATTTTCATAAATGCATAACAATATCAAACAATCCCACTTCCATGTTCTTTCTTTTAAAGTCCACTAAGTCAACTAAAAGATGTGACTTTACATCCTGTAAAAAAAACAACAAAAAAAACTTCACTAACCCGCAGTGTTCCTCTTGTCTCAGGATCTGTCGGGCTCGATCGACGACCTGCCCACCGGTGCAGAGGGGGCCCTGAGCCCCGGCGTCAGCACCTCAGGGGTATCCAGCAGTCAGGGGGAGCAGAGCAATCCCGCCCAGTCGCCCTTCTCGCCGCACACGTCGCCCCACTTGTCAGGCATACGTGGGCCCTCGCCATCACCCGTGGGTTCCCCCGCCAGTGTCACCACCTCCCGCACCGGCCCCCTGTCCCCTGCTGCTGTGCCAGGTAAAGATGAAGCTAAAAGTACAATGTGCACGTGAACTGGTCTTTTCAACATCTCTTTCTGAATGCAATATCACTAACAGAGAGAAAGGACATTATGTTCATGCAGGACCAAAAATGTGCATGTATTATACCATTCTATAATGAAATGAAATGAACGTAAAACCCTTAACATGACCAATTACACTTGAAAAGGGGGTCTTAAAGCATAATGACACTTTATTTGGTTTTGCAAAAATGACCAGGACTTGCTGTTAAAGCACACATGTAGATTATTTAAGATAATGTACAGAAAGTATGCTATACGTGAAATCAGACCTGCAACCAAACTAGCTAGCCAGCAGTGTTTAATTTCATGAAGGACTATGACAAAATATGTTTGTCAACAACTCCCCCCCCCCCCCCCCCCCCCCCCATGACTACGACTGGAAGATGATGAGACGGCACTAAGCTGGAACTGTGACAATATCAAATGCAAACAAAGTTGAGACTGAAATGTTGTTTGAAAAACAAAAACTTTACAAAATCTCTATCTGCTCATCTTACACCTCTCTTCTCATTTATTTGACACACACACACACACACTGTATTGCGTTCAGTTGGTTGATTAACACATATTTTTACATGTTGGGCGGATCAGCTCTCATAACGTGGGGGGGTGGCTGCGACTGGACCGTGCTCATAGGCGATGAGCACGGTCGGGAGGACTTGGAGGAGAAAAGCTGCATTCTTCATCACTCACCCTGTATTTTTCATCAAATAATGACCAGATAAAGTCTGATGTGAAATCAGTTAGACTGAAACAACAGTAGTAAGTATTGGTTTTGGTTAGAGTAGATTGTCTGAAATGTTCAATATAGTCTGATGACAAAAAAAAAAGGACATTTGACAAAAGACTGAGACTGAAAATTATGAAACGGCTGACAAAGTTGTGAGTAAAAGAAAATGATGGGATGAAAATGACTCAATGTGACTAAAAACTAAGAAGCATTTTAATCTAAAGGGTAGGACTAAATCTGAAATAGCTGCCAAAATGAACACTTGGATGCTGTGAAACATCCAGTGAACGAACAGCTGACAGATTTAGAGATTTTAATTCAACACTTGCTCACTCACAAATACAACGAATCCCATTTGTAGTTTATGAAGTGACTTGCCAGATGGGAACATTTTCTCCTAACATGATGCTAGTAAACCATCCAGACGGCACAGAAACAGAAGTTACGATGCCACCAACAACTCATGGTGGAGAGCAATATAACAGGCAGCCAACAGGACACTGTCATTGTCTTTCTTTGTTTTTATTGTATGTTATTGCTTTATGGTCCTTTGATGGCCGATATTGTGATTGAAAAAAAAAAGACTGATGATAACTAAGGCAATCGGATTTCTCAAGTCCTTTTTTCCCCCCCACCGAGTTGCTGAGCCCCTTTTGTGTTGTTGCTGTCCTGCAGGTAATCAGATGCCTCCGCGGCCACCCAGCGTCCAGTCAGACACCATCATGCACTCTTCCATGAACCAGTCCGCCATGGGCCAGGAGCGGGGTGAGTGTTGAGACATGGTTCACAAGGTTCTTGGGATTAAATGCCGGCTCAAATCGCCGTATGAGAAGCCTTTTTAAAAATAGCAGCCAACCACTCCTCTGCTCAGAGGCCAAAAACTATAAAAAAGTGCAAGAATGTGTGCCCAGCAGCATGTAGGTGTGTCTGTTTGTATTTGTATGCATTCTGTCCCCCTGTAAACAGTCCCCCGGGCTGTATCTTTAAATAAGAGTGTGCTTATAGTCTACTTGCCAGGTCAAATGAGGGTTACTGGAGACAGACACACTGTACTTCTGTGTGTTTGTGACGAAGCGAAGAGCTGGGTTCTTCACACGGATACACGATGTGTTACGGTACCATGGGTACTTACATCAATGTCATGTCAACAACCGATCTTGCAGCCACGAAATGTAGCTTTCTGGGTCAATGTAACACGCTCTTTGTTGCTACAGTCGGCTCCATTTAACATTAACACTGATTGAACACCCACATAAAGAGCGCTGACTTTTCCCTTATCAGTGAGGTGTCGTGCAAATGATGAATTGTGTATCTGATGATGCTTTCTCCCAATCCTCCCCAGTGTACATGCGTAACCCTCAGATGCCTCCCTACGGGTCCCCTGGTCAACCTGGCTCCGCCTTATCTCCACGCCAGTCCTCGGGAGGCCAGATGCATGCTGGGATGGGACCATATCCTCAGAACAACTCAATGGGGAACTATGGGCCTCAGGGGGGGCAGTATGGTCCACAAGGTGAGGCCTCAGGGTAGAAGTGTTGGCAGGGGTTGCTTTACTGTTTAAAATATATATATATTATGAATGAGTTTACAGTTGTCGTCCTGCAGCCATACCAGTTTTATAGATAGCCCAGATAATAAAAAAAAGGCTTTGAAGTTTTCCTCTCACTTCATATACTTATGAAATTCTATCACTTCACTTTGAAGTCTCAGATGGCTTCTGTGGGCTTTGAAGAAGTTCTTCTATGAGTCATAGCAGCGATAAACGAGGGCCAGAAAAAGTCTGCTTCATCAGGCTGCTTGTCAGAGCAGGCAGCACGGAGGTAAATTTAGAGCTGGCCCGCTGAACCTCTTTATCTTGTCAGAGAGAGATGAGTCGAAGTCCTCATACAGTTTATAAACACAGTAGGATGGCATGATTGATTGTGAGAACCAGGCTAAAATCTGCATTGCTGTATTTGTGACCCTACCAGGTTACCCCAGGCAGCCCGGCTACACAGGGATGCCCAATGCCAACTACCCCACCGGCCCCGGCATGAGTGGCTCCATGAACCCCATGCCTGGTCAGGGCAGCGGGGCTCCGTATGGCGGCATCCCGCCTGGCAGAATAGTCCCGGGGCAGATGGGTGCTCGGCCCTTTGGTCCTGCAATGGCTTCAAACATGGTCGGCATGCCGCCTCAGGTGGCGTCCGGGATGTGTCCCCCTCCGGCCATGAACAGGAAGGACGGCGGCCCCTCCATGCACCACGGGCCCACAAACTCTGTACACAACAGGTGGGTGCTTCCAGCTACCGGCTTCATTAGTGTCTCTGCGAAACACGAGGGAGCAGTTAAATGTCAAGGGTCGGACTGATGCATTAAATTAAGACTCTCCAGCCTGAAGAGTTTTTTTTTTGTTTTTTTTGCTGAATTTGAGTGTGTCCCTTCTTGTATGGGCGACCAAGAAAAATGATTGGCTCTTCCCACGTGCAAGCCGGTCTGCTGCGTGTTGTGGTGCCCGAGTGTGCCACAGAGTTGATGGCAGTGGACCAAACACTTATCTATGAGAGAAATGGAAAAAAAAGTGGATAGAGTGAGAAAGCGTTCTCTGAGATCAGTGAATCACATCTTTCCCCTGCGAAGATGCCAGCTCAGCCTACAGAGGGACACTCGTGGGCTTGGCAATCGCTGGTGTCATATGACGTACATTGATGTTTCCTACAGAATAAGCTAAACTCAGCAAACACAAGATGAGGGAAATGCGTAGATTTGTTGCATAATCACAGATGATGATGTTTCTTGGAGTTTCTTTGGGTCCACTGATTGTGTCTGTTTTCACAAGTATTCATTCTTAACAAGCATGCTCTTCTCTAGGCCTCCTGGCTACCCTAACATGGCCCAGGGCATGATGGGAACAGGCTCTCCATACGGCCCTGGAATGAACAGCATGCACGGTATGATGAACCAGGCAGGGCCTGGGCCTTACCCGACGGGAGCAAATATGGCCAACAACACTCCTGGTGAGTAAAAGCTACACTGAGCAGCGATCGAGCGGTACACTGTACACTATGGTAGCTGGTATAGACTGGTAATCATTTATTCTCTCTCCCCCCCTCCCCCCCTCCTTTTATTACCATCTTATTAGGAATGGCTCCCAGTGCGGAGTTTGGCGTGGAGAAAATGAACCCTACCCAGAAGATAAACAACAAAGTGGAGGGGACTCCCAAGCCTGAAACCAAAAAGGTAGAGTTCTAACTCCATGCGATGACATTTTCTTCTTTTTTCTTCTTCAAATCTCACGATATCCTCCCGTCACCTGTCCCGTAGAAGTCGAGCTCTTCCACCATCACTAACGAGAAGATCACTCGTCTGTACGAGCTCGGTCCAGAGCCAGAGAGGAAGATGTGGGTGGATCGATTTCTGGCCTTCGCCGAGGAGAAGGCCATGGGCATGAACAACCTGCCCGCAGTCGGACGCAAGCCTCTCGATCTCTACAGGCTCTACGTGTCCGTCAAAGAGATCGGCGGCCTCACCCAGGTACGCCTGGATATCACCGGAATTTGTTCGGGGATCTTGCAGATTACAACCGACGGCATCGTAGTCCCTATAAGGCTGTTGTGTGCAGTTTTCTGAGCCTACTCCTTCCTCTTATCGCCCACCAGGTGAACAAGAACAAGAAGTGGAGGGAGCTGGCCACCAACCTGAACGTGGGCACGTCGAGCAGCGCAGCCAGTTCACTTAAGAAACAGTACATCCAGTGTTTGTACGCCTTCGAGTGCAAGATTGAGCGTGGCGAGGACCCGCCCGCAGACTTCTTCAACACGGACACCAAAAAGAACCAGCCGAAGGTCCAGCCTCCCAGCCCAGGTGAGCTCCCCCCGCCCCCCTCTGAGTTTAATCACGCAGATGGATAAAAGTGTCTTTAATTTTTCCATCTCTCCCTTGGGTGCAGTGTGGTTTCCATGCAATTCATCACATCCTCTTTGCTCTATTTGCCTTGCATCATCTGCCCTATAAACTAGTGTATTTTATTGTATCCTATTAATTGCAGTGTTAAAAACCGATCTTAGGCCGTGGTTTGTCATCTTCTGTCCTGCCGTCCTCTATAAATCAATGCCAATTTTGCCACCTATTGGAGGAGTTATAAATGGCGAGGGTGCAGCTGTAAGTCACATCCTCTGGACAGTTCCACGAACACATCTCTTGGGAGACGACTCCGTGGCTTTTGCACAGGACATGATGAAAGACTCCTTTCTGATTTACCCCGTTGTCTTTTTGTTGTTGTTCCACCAGCATGCCGAATCTTTCAATGCACTCTGAATGGCGGGTAAAAGTCAGTGTGTATACTGGCAGTCAGTCAGAGGTTAAGGGGAAGGGGGGTGCAGTGGGGGAGGGGGAAGGGTCACGTGACAATGTGTCGCCTGGAAGCTGTTTGTTTTGGAGGGACTCCGGTTTTCGCTGCCAGGAGCAACCACACCAGGAGCGACCACGTGCTGCTCCAGTCTGGCCGAGACCCATGCTGTCAGACACGGGGCACTGAGTCAGCGCCGGGGTGTTGTTACAGGAGACATCAGGGTGCTTGTCAGCTGGCATCGGCCCTGTAGTTAGTACGAAGGAAGAGCTGAGGAAGCGGCGTCGAGGGGCGGGAGGTGATTTTGGCGAGAGCGGTGCCCCCGTCAGTGGCGTGTCCTTGCTGCCTGTTTCTCGGCCCAGAGCTACAGAGGCACGGCAACGCTCCCCGGAGATCAGTACTCAGCCAGAAATGATGAATGGGGGGGAAGAGGCTTTAATGTATGTGTGTGTGTGAAAGTCATGCGACTCTCTCTCTCCTCCCCCCCTTCCTCTCTCTCTCTCTCTTTCTCTCTCTCTCTGTGTTTCTACCATGCTATTTTTTCCCTCCTCATGAGATCCTCCCCCTCCCCTTTCCTCCCTTCATCTTTAGTAGAGGGAAATCCCTGCCCAGAGGGAGGAGGGGGAGGGGGAGGGGGAGGGCGAGGGCGAGGGGGAGCCGGTTAATATGTGTGTGTGTGTGTGTGTGTGTGTGTGTGTGTGTGTGTGTGTGTATATGTGTATGTGTGAGAGCTAGAGAGGCGAGAGGGTGATGTGAATAAATGTGACCTGCCAGTGACCCCGGTGTTGTGTGTGTGTGTGTGTGTGTGTCTGTGTGTCTGTGTGTCAGTTTAATGAATGGGAATCTGTGAGTCATCAGACTGGCGTGCTAATAGTGAGAAGTCCTGAGCTGAAGTTAAGGATGAGCACTGCTATGTCACACACAAACACAATGCCAAACAATCACTCACTGCCCACTTACACTACTTGCTGTCTCCTGTCTCTACAGGTCAGGGAGTAATCTGTCAGTCAGAGGGTTTAGATCATTGTTTCCTAGAGTCTCTGAGCCCGGTGGTGGTTGAGGAGGAGGGTGATGGAAGCGGTGATGCGGGGGTGCTGTGATGAGCTGGAAAATTCAACATTTTCGCTGGCTGTGCACTCAAAAGCCAGTCAGCTTGACACAAACCGTTTTCCTCTGTGCAGCGCTTAGGAATTTCTTAATGGGATTTCGGATTGCCAAAAGCAGCATGTGTTCCTGAAAGCCCCCAGCAGTGCTCAGCCTCTCCACAACACTATCCCGCCTCACTATCAACTATCAACTCTCGCTTTTATTCATGCAGTGAAGGGAAGAGGAGGGCATGCTCTTTGAATTATCTAGAATCTTTGGATTTTCAACCCAGAGGACTTTTGTCGTTTACAAGCACTCAGTGTGTGTATATCGTTGTTTTGCAGCTGGTTCTGGATCCCTGCAAGGACCCCAGACTCCTCAGTCCACCAGTAGTTCGATGGCAGAAGGTGGAGACCTGAAGCCCCCAACCCCAGCCTCCACCCCGCACACGCAAATGCCTCCAATGCCTGGCGTCAGGTACGAGTTAGAAGCAACGATATCAAGTTTTCTATGATGTCAGCAATATCAGGAATCATCACAATGAAATGAAATTGATCCCTGTGGCGGAATTGGATCATTGCAGCAGAAAATGGAGTACAACAAACAGGAAAAAGTTATGTAATGTGAGGTCATGTTAAGATATACAGTCAACCAACCAGCCTGTGGGGTAAAAACATTTTTTGGTTAAAAGAATATCTGATATCAATATTGCAACACAGTTTAGATGGTTGTAGAATCCTGGTATCTTATCATTTCATAATGTTGTAATACTTCATCTTAAAGTTGTTAATAGGTTCAAGAAACTAAAACTTTATAAACAAGAAATTACAAATAATTTTGAATAACGTATACAAAGCAAAACAAATTCAAATATAATCGATATTTCAATAATGCACCTCCTTCCCTCTTATAGGAGTAGCGTTAATCTGCAGGACCCCTTTGCGGATGGCGGAGACCCAGCGTTTTCCAGAAGGAACGCAATGACTCCCAATTCACAGGGCTACCAGCCTGGGATGGGGGGCCCGGAGATGATAGCTCGAATGGGTCCCTACGAGTCCAACAAGGACCCCTTCGGCGGGATGAGGAAAGGTGAGCGACAGCCAGACCAGCGGATCCGTTGCTGTAGGAGATCTGCCCGTTCTAAAACTAACAACCGTCTCTGTTTTCTCTTTTCATAAGCTGGAGAGCAGTTCATGCAACCAGGTCCCAACAGTGGGATGGCAGAACAGTATAACCGAGGCCCGCCAGGCCCTATGGGTAGTAACATGCAGATGGGCCAGAGGCAACAGTACCCTTACGGATACGACAGAAGGTAAACAAACTGCATCATGCTCCCAGTGTTCTGCACAATGTTATACTTGTGTAAATCTGGCCTGTGCTTTTTCATTGTCTTTTTGTACGCAAGTCAAATTAACTGGCGAGTGTTGTTCGTTGTGTTCACAGACCGGAGCCGGGCATGGGCCCTGACGGCAGTATGGGACCAGGAGCTCCTCAGCCCAACATGATGCCTTCTGGTGCCGACACAGGGATGTACTCGCCCAGCCGCCCTCCGCCACAGCAACGGTCAGTACCCGCACAGTGCTGCGATTGGTCGGTATTGAAGGAGAAATTTGAATTACTAAAAGATGCCCAGTAGTGAAATTTCAAACAAAAGCTTTCTGTGGATTTACTGTGAAGAAGAAGAATTTGAATTGTAATGGTGTGAACTTTTGTTATTGTTTTCAGGCATGAATCCTATGCCAATCAGTACCCTGGCCAAGGAGCTCCCCCTGGTGGCCCGTACCCAAATCAACAGCCAGGAATGTATCCACAGCAGCAACCGGTAAGAACATTTTGTTCGGCAATTGCGGTGCTCTTAATGCGACTTGTTTCCTCTTCTTTTTTTCTTTTTCTTTTTTTACTATATATGTGTGAAAGGAACAATTATCTATTTGTGCTGGCATTCCATGGAAGAGATGCAAGCCATCATTCTGTTATAATTGTTATGGATTCTCAATTGTTATAATGCTAAATCTGGTCTTCTGACAGAACTACAAGCGTCCCGTGGATGGTGGGTATGGCCCTCCTGCCAAG